>NT_187018.1:0-25407 GCF_000001635.26 Mus musculus | reverse complement strand
CGAACTCAAGTGACAGAGATGGAGGCCCGGATACTATCCCTCCCTCAATAATGTTGAAGTGCAGATGTCTCATTTTAAAAGCATGTTAAATCAGTGCCCGGGCACAAAAGCAGAACCTATCGAGTATTAGCCACTATTATTTCCCATCTCTTATAATCATTTAAGGAAAACATCATTTCCCTTCATTTTTCTTGCTAAGGACACAGAGGCTCAGAAAACCAAATGTCAGAACCTGCTTTCAAACTCTGGTCGGTCTTGTCTCCAAACTACAAGGCTTATCTGTTGTTTTCGTACTTCTTCGTTGGTTGTCACATGAGCCTTATTGACCCCAAGGATTCCAGGAGATTCATCTGAGGGCTAAACTCATTTATCTCTAGTGACAGGGAAACTCAGGTCCACACCAGTCTTAAGAATGAGGTTAGCCACCTCTTGTGTCAACAAGAGGCACTCTCTGTTATTTCCTGGCCTTGAAATGTTGTGTTTGTAAATAGCATTTTTTAGGAAGTTCTCTCCCCCGCCCCCCTCAGCAAAATAAGCCCCCCTGTTCCTTTTCCTCCAGGAACTTACACTTGGATCCCATCCCTCTAAGGAGGCATCAGGGCCCGTGGCCTTGGCTGAGCTGCAAGGCAAATATGAAATATGTAATAAGAGAAAAGCATTGGCCAAGAGGACAATCACCTTGAGGCTAGAACTCAAGACATGAGCACCTTCATATTCAGTGTCTGTGACTTTTGTGAATCAAGATGAACTCAGAGGCCAGGTCAAGTAAGGTCTTTTGGGAGAGGATTTTTTTAAATAGTCTTTTTAGTAGGGGACCTAGAATAGGAAATACTTGGAATACTTGGTAGAAGGGGAGGGTTTCTGAATGGCAGGACAGGGGTTGCCAGGCACTGAAGGCCTGGCCTTTGTTTATCTTTCCGCATCTCATTCTCATTAGGAAGGTTTCATTTGTTGTAAGTAGGACCTAGAGGATTATTAACATACAAGTTGTTTATTCAAGGATTAATGGGAAGAGGAAATGCAGGAACACTCCGGGTTCTAAAAGAGCAAAATCCCAGCAGCAACTTCAAGAGTCAACCATGGGTTTCCCTCACTTGAAACGCCATACCAGAGGGACTCCAAAATGATTTGAACCCAACCCTTCTTCGACATTGCTTACCAACTTCAAAGATCTGCTTGGATTCAAAAGCCAGCCAAGAACCCATTACCCACCCCTAAGATTAAAGGGGACGTAATGGGTATGTTCTGGAAATATTAAACTCCAGTTCAGGAGAGACTTCTTGGAAAACATTCGGAGGTTAATGTGGAGTCAGTTTAGTTTAAAAGCCCAGGAGAGGTTGGGAATGGGATCTGGAGTTTACCTGTGTGGTCAGGGTAGGAGACACTGTGTGGCCATATTCTTTTGGGATTCATCTGGCAATGGATGGCTTTCTGGTGGGGTGCATATAGAACAGAGTGATACAAAGCTTGTTCACTCCTCCCTCAGGATTCAAAGGGCCCATGTGCATTTAGCTGAAGCAGAAAAAAACCAGGAGGGCAACTTGGGAAGGTGTCAGGAAACAGAGGGACAGGGGGCTAGAATATAGGCCAACCAAAGGAGCTGAGTGCAGCAGAGGATGGAATCCTGGTGACTGGGGACTGTTTGGGCTTTGCAAACAGGGGCACTGGTTACCATGGAGACTTGGGAGAACTGTGTAGGTGGAGAGCTAGACCACCAGGGGATGGGGAGAGGAAAAGAGGGAGAGGGGGGAGAGGTGAGAGAAGGGGGAGAGAGAGGAGAGAGGAGAGAGAGAGAGAGAGAGAGAGAGAGAGAGAGAGAGAGAGGGATCTATCTGCCTCTAACAGCCCTTCTGGAAAAAGTGGACTCTGATTGAAATAGTTAGAAGGGACTTGGGTGGAGACGGATATGATACTGAGGATATCAATCAGCCATAAAGAGGGGAGAGGTCAAGCCACTGGGTGAAAGGAGGTTCATTGACATTTTAAACTGCCTACTGCCAGAATGGGGAAATGAGGAGAGCGAATTTGTCTAAGTAAATCTGGTTGTAGCAAATTCAGTGACATTAGAAAGCACCAGCAACCTTGAAGGAGGACACTGCAGGCTATCATGCACCATAGGAAAAGACTTAGAATCATGTATGTGTCCTAGCTGGGTGAACTTGGGCAAGTTTCTTAACCTTGGAAGGTCAATTTCCTTCGTCTGGAAAACGGCAGTAGGAGGAGTGTTCAAAAGACCAAATAGGATTTTTTATATACATGTAAAAAACTTAGGCCTATGCCAGCACAGGTCAACACTTGGTGTTGCAAGGATCATACTCATGTTTTTAAATCACTTATTGAGATGTTTGTCCTACAAGAAGCTGTAATTGTGACCACCTGTACAGTCCGAGCCATCCATGTCCATCACCTCGGCCCAGCCCGCATTCCCTTCTTTATTAGACGCTAAAGACCTTCTAAGCAAAATTTTAAGCATTGCAATGCAATATTTTAAGGATAGGCATTAGGCTGCAAAGTAGATCTCTTCAATGACACTTAAGTGTTTCAAAATGTTCAGGCCACCCTAGATTTGAATTAAAGTGAACTTCCAGCATCCCTGGCCTTTTCTGCCTGGCAGTGCCCAGTGAAGGGAACAGTGTCCCCACCGCTGTTCCTTATGTGACCCTGGGAGAGTCTTTACCTTTTGTGCCAGGTTTTTTTGGGGGGTGGTGGGCCTGGTAAGGAAGATGGTGGGCGTGTCTTATATTACTGGAAAGGAATACAAAGGTAAGAAGGTACTGCAGTTTTGTGTGCCCGCAAGCTGTGTGTCTCCTGCGGTTTCTTACCGAGAATTTACTAAATGCAGAATACCAGTAGAGATGTATGTCGTCTTAGTGCTCTGCCAAGGGTGTGCAGGACCTCTTCCTTCCTGCCACAGAGGGAAGGCTCTTAATCACCATCAAAACCACTATTGCTTCTTCTCCCCTCTTCTGATCACCAGGTCACAGTATTTCCCGTGGTGACTCTAAAAATAGAGCTGGGGTTTTTAATAACCCAGAGAGCTACAAAAAATTAAAGTCACCTGTTGGTACTGATAAGAATACTCTCTGTGGATATCATTTGGGAGATGGCTAAGCTTGTGGGGTGGGCTTCTGCTCAGTTCCACCAGCTATTCCAAACTTTGTTCTAAATTGGTTGGTGTTGTTGGGAATGTCTCTACCCTGCATTGCAGTCAAGACTCCGTCCTGGATTCCTGTGGCCAGAAAGCAACTGGCACTTTAATGCTGCCTTTCCTCGGGTGGGGCCAAGAAATTGTCTGTTCCTCTGATATCTATTACACACGAGTCCCTGTTTTGAAGACTGGTACCTGGGGTGCTCAGGTAGGGAGCATGTCCTTTCTCTCAAGGGCATCCAAAGCCAGCCACTTGTAATTGGTAGTCCTTCAGCAAACCAAGTCCCCTTATCAGGTGGTCACACAATTGAGATTCGGTTGAGTCACATAATAGTAGTTTCTAGCAAATCCTATTTCCGTTTCAGTCACACACTAGGAGCCCAATTGTCCACAACGGGCTAGCCTTTCCGTCTTGTAATCCTCACTGGTGAACAAGAAGGACTGGTGTGTCTTCCTCAAGTCCTGACCTTTCTTTCTCCGGGTGACAAAACATTTCCAAGCCCATCTTCTCTGGTTTTAAAGCCAATGATCTCAGATTGCTTCTAGCACCAGCCCACAACTCACTTTCTCACACTTACCCAGGTAAATAAAAGAACAGATGAGAGGCAGAAAGATAAGGGGAGAAAGAGTGGGGGAGATGTTTATTGAGAAGGAAGTGGAACATATCATCTTGAGTTAACAGCACAGTGTGTGAAGTGGCTGGTTACAAGATGACCCCAATGATCTTGTGAACGGCTCTGCCAATTCACTGCCACTAAGGAGAACCACCTGATAAGGGGACAGAACCATCCACTCCTAAATAAAATATCCATTCAACCTCATTTAGATTTAGATTTACTTCCTATAAAGAATACAGATATTTGTACTTCAAAGTTCGGAGTCAAGGGTCACCGTGACGGTCAGTCGGTAGCTTTCAGGTGGGCGTGGCCAACTCTGAGCATTCGGTTACCTTCCTGCTATCTTTGGCACGATTTCTGGCTTCTTAAATATAAAAGCACGGGTTTAAGATGACTTAAGGGCACTACAGAAACACGGCTGTTATGAACCTGTCTCCAAGTTAAGAACAAGTTTTTGTTGAGTTTTATTTACAGGATGAGGACAGAAGTGTAGACTTTTATAAGCCATCTTCGGGAATTAGCAGGAGAAAGACAGGCAGAGGATTTTAAGCCACAAGGCTGAGATTCCCAGAACAATCCTCTCCAGGGAAGGACTGAAGTATTGTCCCTGAACCGCTGGTACCATCGCTTATGGCCTGGCTTTTCTTCTGTAAAAATACAGTGTAGAGCTGGGCATGGTGGTACCTACCTTTCAGGCCAGCACTAAAGAGGCAGAGGCAGGAGGATCTCTGTGAGTTTGAGGCCAGTCTAGTCTACATAGTGAGTTCCAGGATATCCAGGGCTATGTAGAGAGGCGCTGTCTCAAAAACTAAAAAATAAAAAAACCAGAAGATAAAATAAAAAGACGACAGTATAAGGATAGCTTGGTCACCTTGCAATGAGGCTTATTCAATTTAGGCCACCCCGTTTTGAAACAGCAGTGGCTTGTCACTGCTGGTTTGGCCCTGGGGGTGGGGGGCGCAGGCAGAGAAAACCAAGAACAGAAAAGTGACAGCCTTGTGAAGTGGGTCTTGAAGTCTACTTGAAGATCGAAGCCTTTTGTTGCTATGGGAGCACTTCCTGCCTCTACAGTGCCTTTGTAAATGTACTTATTCCATGCTCGCAGGGAGCCTCCCCCTCCCGGGAGCCTGACCCTAGATGTTGTACGTGAATGGCTGTGTCATCTTAGAGTTTCACCATAATATGTTTCTGCTTTAGGGCTTGAATCACAGTAAGCCAGCAACTTGATTTCTCATCCCAGAGTGCCTGACAGTGTTCTGGTGAGCTCACACCTAGGCTGGAGCTATCGTTTTGATTCAAGTACAAGGGAAGCTGCGTATTTCACATTGATAGTTCATTACTGATCTCTGTCTTGCAAATTACATGAAAATAATAAATATACACACATATACATATAGTTCTATACCGAACACTGGCTGTCAGCTACCAGTGTCTCAATACAGTACATTGAATAAAAAACCCTTTCCCTTCCCCTAAACCCCACAACTATCTTTAAACTGTTATTGCAGAACTATGCTGATCTTTTTTGCTCCCCCCGCCCCAGGGTAGTTTGAGAGTGGCTGGAGATGAGGTCAAAATGGAAAATTTGGCACATTAACTGGGTAGGGCTTTTGAGATGCATTATAATCTATAAAAGTAAAAAGGCAAAGGAAGTCCTGCCAATAGAAAGCCTGAGTAAAAATTTGTAGCCAATAATATTGTTTAAAAACCCCAAACACTGGTCTATGCATGAGAAACCAATTTCTCTTCCATATCTATGACCTAATCCTAACAGTTACTACTTCATATACTTCCAAACTCTGTTGTATAGAATTAGAAAATCCAGATAACACAACTTTCTTAATTTCCTTTCAGTTCATCTCACCCCAAATCCCTAAACCCAGAGAACCAAGGCTATAAAGTCAAATATAGAAAATAATCTGGAGGTCTGTTTATCAAACTAAATGTACAGTTGACTCTTAGTGTCCTTCTCGTTCCTTAATGTCGGAGTTTGCTAGGAGATGGCTCCTGTGGAGACGCCCTTCACAATCCCAGGCCTCAATCTGAGGTCAGGCATCTAGAACTGTGAGGTCTGAGTGAACGAGATGGTGTCAGATTTGTCTACCGCGAAGCCCCCATTGACATAAGACTTCTTGGTATCTGAGTCTTCGTTATCGAGGGTTGTGGGTTCCAAGGCAAAGGGGTTCACGATGTTGACTTCAGACGAAACATCCATCTGCTCCAGCTCCTTCTTCGAGAGCTTCTCTACGATGCCCGTCCCAAACGCATCACCCAGGACGTTCACCATGGTCCTGAACCGGTCCCTGGGAAAGAGACAGGAGAGTCAGAATGGGCTCCGATTTCCTCCTCCTCCTCCTCTGTCGTATGGAGAAAGGAAAGGTTCTGATGTGTTCAGTTAAGATCAAAGTCAATGCAGAATGCTGTCTGCCTGGCTTAGCAGAAGCTTCAGGCCTGGAGCAGAGGGTGGTTTCTAAAGGGCTGAATAAGAAAATGGGCCCCAGTTGGTCCGTGTTCCCAGTAAGTAGCAGTGACATCTCAGACTCCTAAAATTCCCTTCTTCCTTCCCAAAATAAGAATTGTGTCTTCAGATAGACACAGAGGGCTCTAAGGATGGCTCAGAACTCAATAAAGTTTTCAGCTTTGACTTCTGTTTTGTGGGTTCCCCAGGTGTGATGCCCATGGTATTAGGAGCTCTCTATTGACTAAGGTGAGAGAATCTCAGTACTTGGTTGGGGTTTGGATGGTGCCAAGTCTGTGGGCTTCAGGTGTGTCCCTGGTGTACTCATTGCTTTACCAAATAAGGTCACTCCATGGACAACCTGGCAGGGACATGGAGGAACAATGAGGTCCCTGAAAATGTAGACCAGCCCGGAAGTGGGGTCCTCATTGATTCGCCTGCATTGTGTCATAATCCCCAGACAGGCTGGAGAAAGGGCCAGTGGCAAGAGAGGCCTAGAAGTGACGGCCCTAGAAGAGGGTGTGTCCCATTTTGATGCTGAGATTGGGTGAAAGAACTGAGAACGCGGTCACATTTGTGGAGATGATACTTAGGAAGCCAATGGTGACTACACGTGACAATGCGCATGCCTCTGTCAGGGACTGCACTGGGCCAGCATCTTTGTATCTTTTTGTTTTGTTTTGTTTTGTTTTGTTTTGTTTTGTTTTGTTTTTGAGACAGGGTTTCTCTGTATAGCCCTGGCTGTCCTGGAACTCACTTTGTAGACCAGGCTGGCCTCGAACTCAGAAATCTGCCTGCCTCTGCCTCCCAAGTGGTGGGATTAAAGGCTTGGACCCTCATTCATCTTGGAAGCAAAAGTCACTGCTTCTAGGAAATATCAGGGTTTAAGTCAGCCTGGTTTCTTCTTTTACTTGAAACGGCTTCCATACCAGGTCCAAGCTTGGAACCTCCCACAGCATGACCATGTCCCTTTCTCCAATCTTAGCTGAGGTTCACAAACCTGTTCGACCCTGGTCTTTCTCTAATAGGAAGTGAGGTTCAGTATGGAGCTATACTTACTCTGATGGCAGGGGCAGAGCCAGAACTTGGAACTAGAAGGTAGATGTATAGACCTGAGTATCAAAGAGAAAGCCAGAGACCAGGCTGTTCCACTTTCAATTTTGGGTGTCAAAGAGGCATCTTTCTTCACAGATGTTCTGTGTATGGTGTGTGTGTGTGTGTGTGTGTGTGTGTGTGTGTGTGTGTCTGTGTAAGATAGAAGAAAACGGTCTGGGGCTGAGAGGTCGGATTGACTCACTGCCATCATAACACTAGAACTTGCCTTCTGTTGAGCCATGTACCGACTGCCAGCCTCACTTCAAATGCCTCATATGAGCCCATTTGGTCCCTAACAAGCTACTGCGGTTAGGCATGGTTTTTTCCATCTCATAAATAATGCAATTGGGCCTCAGAGAAGTTAAGGAGCATCCACAGGATCCTAAATCTACTAAGATATCAGATGAGGATTTAGACACAGGCACGTGCTAAAACCTTTGCTCTCATCACCAGCCCAGAGGATGCCAAAGATGCTTGGAAAGATGCACTGATGTTGAAGCAGGCGGTCCTGCTAATAATGAAGCTAACTCGGGACTGGGATGTGTAGGGATAGACTTATCCTGCTCCTTCACTCCACTGTCTCATGTTTAATCTTGTCCCCCACCCAGCCCCTAACCTTAAGTGTCACCAGGGATACCAGACTGGTGGAGCTTACTGGCTTTTGAGAACCCCTGCTGAAGTTATGAAGAGTTCATTTTAAGCATGTTATCAGGCAGCTTTGCCAGAAGGAAATGAAAGCAGTAACAGACAATGCGGGGCAGAAGGCCCAGCCCAGCAGAGAGAGTCTGCATGGCTGGGAAGCTACCTGCCCAACCAACCCAGGCAGGGGGGCCTTTGTCCCAACTTCACAGGAGCCAGTCAACAGCAATGATCAGGGTGACGTCCTCGGCAGGCAGCCCCACAGCACTCAGCACGATCACCATGGTCACCAGGCCAGCCTGGGGCACCCCAGCAGCTCCAATGCTGGCAGCGGTGGCTGTAATGCTAGAGCCAAGACACAATGGCAGGCAAGGGTTAGACATCCATTTCTCAGGCCTCAGGTATGACACAGGCTCCATGGCTGCTGTTACAGTTATGGTCCCGTTCTTTACACTTAGAGCCCATTTGCTAAATAACCAGTTTTGTCGTGTGTGTGTGTGTGTGTGTGTGTGTGTATGTGTGTGATCTGCCCACCCATCCAATACACACATACACACACACATACACACACACACACACACACACACACACACACCTGTACAAGTGCACACCCCAGAACTGTAGGGGCTTAAGAGGAGCAGGATGTCACAGCAGGAGGAGAGCATGTGGCAGGTCACTCTAAAGCTAACAAGTACTGAACAGCAACAATCCACAAAACGGAGGCAGTTACGTAGAGGGAGGGCGGGGATTTATCAATTTTTTTTATACAAGTATTTTCATAAAAGGCTTTACCTACCCACCCTTGCCTCCTTCCTCCTCCAGTCTCAGCTGTTCAGTCGTTTACAGAGCACCTAGCATGTGCCAGGAATTTCAGTTGTCTCGGGAAGGGGAGCAGAGGGGGCGGTAGAGTGGATTGGCAAGGATGTCTGAGGCGAAGGCAGAGGGATAACGTAGTGGTTATGTAGGCTTTACATAATGCCTGGCCATCACAAGACTCTTGTCTTCTCTAAGAACATCCCTTAAAGGCACCGAATTGAGAAATTGTGACACTGTCCAAGGTACAAGCATTCCTGACTGCTCCTTCAGGCCAGCAGATGTCCTTTGTATAAAAGGAAGAGCGACTTGGAATCTTAGGTAGTTCCAGGTGAACTTCATTACCATGTTTTTGACAAGATCCCTCCTGAATTCACAGTATAGGGCATAGGGGCATTTCTCCTGGTATTGTCCAGTTTCTCACCAGCAGTGTGTTTATTTTAATTGGGCCATCTGGAGAAATCAAGGCTCACCGTGTCCTGAAAACCCACTGAATGGGGAGAGCAGGCAAGGCCACCCACAGTGCTTTTTGGAGCTGTGGCCTCACCCTCAGGGTATAAAGTATCATTTCCAGATGCGGGTGGGCTGAAAGGCAAAGGTGCAGAAACTGCTGATGTAAACTAGACAAAGCCCAGATCTAGCCACAGATGCGTATTCCTGTGGGTCCCAGAGGCCTCTGGATTCTCAAAGAGGCTCTGCTGCCCATTCATCTGCCCAGGGCTGTCTTACAGGTCAACAGCCGGGCAGCTGCTTTGCCTAGTATGTTTTCCTGTAGAGGCTATGGCTACCAGTTTACAGTGACTTTGTTCTGGGGTTGTATCAACATTTCTGAAAGTTTTAGGCTTATATAATCCAGGGGGGCTATCCTTCCTAAATCCTTTTTGAAAAAAAAAAATCCAACTTTATTTCAATGATGGTTGAAAAAAAAATTAAACAATGTATCAAGGGTTTTTCTTTATCAGAAGAGATTTGTGCCCAGGCTCATTGATCCCCTTGAAAGCCTCAACACGTGGTTAGCCATGTCCTTACCAGCGTGAGGCTGGGCTTCAGAATTCAGTCAGTCAGAGACGACTCTGCTCTTGAGCCTTGGACTTGCTCACAAAGCTTCTGTCATTTAGTTGGCTTTGGTGACATTGAGAACATTCTGTCTTCAGGTAAGGGGAAATGGATGAAAACCTATTCATTGTTCAAACACATCCTGCCTCAGCACAGCCGAGCCTTCAGCTTCCAAGAAACAAGGGTCTGCCCTAGCGCCCAGGCTTAGCAGGACTGGAGGGCGGGCTGTGGGGTAGCATGAAGTTAGACAACACATCTGGCTTACATTCCTGGTTCTGGCGATTCTTCAGCAAGGCACTTCTCCGGATCTCAACTCCTCGCCTGCATTTGAGGGGTTAGATGTCTGGACAGCGTTTGTGTAGACAAAACCCTGAAAAGCCAGGATAGTACCTGTGCAGCAAACTCAGAACACGACACTTCTGCTGTTCTGCCAGGATCAAAACACACGCTGCTCTGAGTACAGCAGCCACCATGGGAGCAACACTGTCTGAGAATCCTGAGGGACCAGGAGTCTGACAGCTCTCAGGTAAGTAGGCAGCCAGGGAAAACACGCTCTACTTTCCCATAAACATTTAAGATGGCTGGCTTCCTTCTTCCTCTTTGGGGTAAAGCCTTGATGTTTTTCCTGCCAGAGGAAACTGCCTGGCGTTGATTATCAAATAAGGGAGAGGGGACTCTAATGATGGGAACCAATCAACTTTCTGAGTTCCCCAAACCATTGCAACAGCCCAAACCAATCAACTCTGATAAAGAGAACTCATCTCACCATCATATGAAAGTTTTGGCTCTGCCAGAAAAACCCAGATTCCGGATCCTGGATCCTCTTTCCAACTGGAGGAGTCTGTTTCCCCTGTGTACTTTTGTGTGCTTTCAATAAAACCAGGCTGAGCGCTGCAAGCTTGCTTTTTCTTTTTACTCTGTAATCAGCCAAGAGGAGAACTTCTGTTCCTGCATCCCCAGTTAACCTGACTATTTGAAAGTCCAACATCCCAAGTTCTCCAAAATCTAAGACTAATGTGACACTATGGACGGAAAATCCCATAGCTGATCTCACACGACAGATCATAGTTAAAATCTAAGCACTACACATACTTCATGAAATCACGGCGACTATAGCATAACGTGTACGTGAAACATAAATGAAGCTCACCCAGGTTCATCTGAAACTGACCCTTGAACCTGAACTATGGTGCTGAGATCAACAGGCATCCCAGTCTGTCACACAGTGCGTTCCAGCAGAGCTGTCTGTAGCCATGAGTCTGTTCCATAGCCGTGCTACCCAGTTCAGCCAGCCATGGGCCACACGGGGCTACTGGCTAGTAACGCTGCCCTAGGACACAACTCCAATGGAACTCACCACCAATGTCATTTCTCCTACCTCCTTAATCAATGTTCAGGCTTCATTTGACCTGAACTTTTCTTGGCAATCAGACATGGGGCATTTTAATCTTTGAAAGCAAACCTCTTGACCCCCAGGTTTCCTCGATGGCCCTGTTTTCCTCCCACCTGGTTTCTCCCTCCACCCTTTTCCCCTTCATCTACCTCTAATAGGATTTTATGAGGTTTCTTCCTCAGTTCCCTCTTCTCTACAAACTCTTCCCAAATAATGTCACCCATTCCTTGCATTTACTGCGGACTCACTGTGTAGGCACCAGGACCTTATAAGCATTCTCTTAAATCCAGACACTGGCTCTCTGATTCACTAACTCTGAGGTATGCCCAGTGTAGGTCTTGATCTAGGCCATTTGAGGACTTACTGATCTTCTAGTTTGTGGTCCCTGCTCCCATCCAAGCCTCCCACCATACTGCTAATTATCTTTAAAATGAAAATCTGTTTATCATATGATAATAATCTGGACTCTTGCTGGGTTCTGAGATATTTCTGCTGTTCTGAGCACTTATCCTTTGTCTTTTCTTGCTATTCCCATTCATCTAAGCTTTATCCATACTGTTTTCTCCTCTAGGAATCCTCCTTTCCTCTTCCCAGGTATGTTTGATCCTTCTCTCGTTGGGGCCCCCATGATTCCCCATCAATTTTCTGTGAGAGTCCTATCACAAACCCAGCATTTATTTGGGTATCTAACCCTTGTCCACCAGGAACTCCCGTTTGAGCAAGAACTGGTGCTAGATTCAACCTTGAATCTTTGGTGTGTCAACTGTCTGGCACCTGTTGGCCACAGTGAACTGAACAGAGAGCTGCTTCAGCAATCCATCTCCTGAAGCAGGAATTGCATGCGCCATGAATCTACCCCACCACGTCTTGGGCAAGGGACTTATAGACCAGCAGAACCATTTCTGGGCCCTTCTCGGTTTCTCTCCACGGACCGTGTTTGCTGGAGGCAGTCCAAGCAGTGATGTAGTGAGAGCGCCATTGTACCTCACCTGATGGTGACGATCTGCCCAATGCTTAGGTCCAAGCCATTCAGTTGCGCAATAAACACGGCTGCCACAGCTTCGTAGAGCGCAGTGCCGTCCATGTTGATGGTGGCACCAACAGGCAGCACAAATCTCGTGATCCTCTTGTCTACCTGGTTCTTTTCTTCCGCACAGCGGAATGTAACTGGCAGGGTTGCCGAACTGTGGGATCAAGAGAAAAGACTTTAGGTCTAAGAAGGCCAGGCCTCAGTTTCCACCCCCAAAAGATCCTCATTTCCTAAAAGGTGAAAAAAGGGCCCCAAAGCATGCTGGTAATTAAGAAAATAATTTATTCTAATTTTATTTTATGTGTATGGTATTTATGTTTTGCTGAATATATATCCTTATGCTTGGTGCCCTCAGAGGCCCAAAGAGGGTGTTAGATTTCCAGGAACTGGAGTTACAGGCAATCATGAGCCATTATGTGGGTGCTGGGAATTGAACCTGGGTCCTCCCCAGTCCATATGCTGGTACTTTTGGCCAGACCAAAAAACAGGAGGTGCTGTGCCTACCACTGCCCGCCCCCCCCCCCGCTCCCCCCCCCCCCCGTCAGAATCTTTCCTGGGTATCAGGCCACATGGAGAGTATAAGAAGTACTTGGAACGGTAGAGAAATACAATACATTCAAGAAGATAGACAGAAAGTTTAGGCACCATCTCTCAAAGGTGCCTATCAAAACTAGAAGCTGCAGTCATCTTCACCAAAAGCTATCAGAGCACTATCTGGCGGCTTCTCCCAAACACTTCTCCTCCTGGTTACCTGGACGAGATCATGAGAGCTGTCAGGAGAGCCTGCGCCATACCCAAGGCAAAGCGGAAAGGGTTCTTCCGCACAACTATGAAATAGAGCAGGGGCAGAACTATGAGGGAGTGGATTGCAAGCCTGCAAACAAGAGGAAGAAAATCTCAATACCACGTCTGCACACCGATCCTGCTTTTTAGTCAGCTTTAAAAATCACGACATCTTTAAACTTTCACAAAGACCCAGTGAGACAGGGGCGTCTGACAGCGAACAGATGTCCCCATTCCACCGATGGGGATGTCAAGGCTTGCTTAGCAGAAGAAACACCTTGTCAGAGTTATTAGCAAATTCTGAAGATAAATTTAGATTCCCAAGCTCGCTGAGCGTCACGTCATCTGCTCTGTCCCTGCAATGCATTCCTGCACTTCGTGCACTGATCATCTCTGCCACCTTCTACAGAAATGTCCCATACCTTCCCCTGGCTGAGCCGACTCTCCCTTCAAGGACACATTTGTCCCCAACCATGATACCTCATTATAGCTCTCCTCACAGGCCACCCCACCACGTCCTCTGGACCGAGCTCTGGAATGGCATCTACTACCTAAGAGGGAGGTCAGAGTTGCAACAAGGAGAAACTTGCACTTTAGGACTGTCTCCAACTTCTTCATTATTCCTGTGCTCCCAGAGTGCTTCACTTAGGAATCTACGGATTGCCCTAAAAGAGGCTGGCTACACGAGACTCACTAGCAGATGCGTGTACATTTAAGTGATGAGCTGACTGTTCAGCTAGACAATGCACAGCGAACAGTGAGCTCTACAAAGAGCAATCTTGAGAGTATGAGGAGACAGTCCTCTTAGTGCAAAGAATCATGAGATCTTCACTACGCTGTTTAGTTTTCTGCTAGAAACATAAATAGAACAAGAGACAAGAACTCAACAGAACCCCATTAAAAATGGCTTATTATCCCAGACAGCCACTTCTCCCCCCTCCCACCCCCACCCCTGGTATGGCCTGGCTCAGCAACAGCTCCAGCTCAGGGCTAATAGAAAGTAGAAGTCCCGCCTCTCTCATCTCTGTGGTCTTGCAGTTCAACTCTGTCCCACACACTGCTGGACCAGGCTGCTTCTGCAGAGCTGGAAAGCTGTGTTCTCCGGCACACCAGGTTAACAACTAATGCTGTGTTGTGGGAACGCCTCAATGTGGTGAGGTTCTGAGAGGGAATCTGATGGCTCAAGGTGGCTGATTGGCCCGTGGGAATTAAATCAGCATCTTTTACTCATCCCCCTATTGCCCCATATTTCTCAGCGGATAGAACCACCCTGGCCTTGCCGGGCACGTTTGGAGGGAGGCACCATTCAGAAACTATAGCATCTCTTCTTAAGGAGCAAACAGCTTGGCTGTAAGAACTGTGCAAGAGATTCAACCCTGGCACCTTTCCTGTTTGTTTTATGGCTTCTGAAAGGTCTCAGACACTTACTAAACAGCCCTAACATCTGGACACCCTTCTGACACAAGACAACGGCAGTAGCCACCAGCTCAGCAAGAATCTCAGACCCAAACCCAGCCCTCCTACTCCTACTTGCGGAAGATGGAATTTATCCAGGTTCTTAATTCCTTTCAGCCCTGGGATATGTGGGAGGTATCCTTGCCTGCCTGATTCATTTATATTCTTAAGGAAGTAAGGGATAGGAGATAGCCCCAAGAGCCTACACATGAGCTTTTCCTCTTGTTTTAAACACAAGCAATGAAGTGTGTGGCAAAGTCTGGGTCCAAGCTGTTCTGCCAGGAGCTGGCGATTAGCACAGCATGATCCACCTACGGTACAGCTGTTAAAGGACAAGCCTTTGATGCCCTGCTCTCCTCCCATGGGAGAAAAGCTACATCTAACCAGCCGCACCCTGGCCTTTCTCCAGTAACCCCAATGTATCTGCAGGGAGCTCTGTCTCTTCTCTTGAGTCAGACATACCCGCTCAGGACAGTGGCCATGTAAAGGCCCAGCTTGCGGAATATTTCCCAGTCTTCAACTTCTATGATCTTCCCAGCAATTAGGAACAAAATGCCAATCGGCATGTAGCTAGAAAGCAAACACAAGAAAGGCACAATTCAGATGTTACAGGTCTTCTCAGACAGGTTGCTGGGGAGGGAACCAGCTAGTGTGGGCATGCTCAGTGAACATGTGCTCTCCCCTGGGAGAACCACAGGCTATAATCAAGAAGCCAAGGGCTCAGCTTTGAGTCCAGCACCCCTCCCCCCCTAAATTAAGGGGGTTCTGGTAAGAATGTGTGCCACAGAAGCACACATGCAGCATCCACACCCCCCCCATTGGATGTTCTATCTCTTCATCTCACATGAGCAGGTCATTCCAGCCATGATCATCTTGCTTCTCAAGTGTCATTGGAAAGGCGACAGGAACCACACTGTGTGTGGCCACAGCAGCTCCATTTGTAAAGCTCTATTTAGCTATGCCCTATGCTGGGGAAGCATTTGACACACATCACTTCACTTAATGCTCTTCCCCTAGCCCTGGGCTTGGTTTTATTATTCTTTTCTCACAGATGACAGAGCTGAGGTTTTAGTGAGATTAAATGACTTCCTTGGCTGTCGCTACTGGATATTTTCCTGTCAATCTCTACTATTTAGATTATAAAATGTTGAGCTAGTTCCACATGAGCTAAGGGGTGGCAGAGGTCTCTCAGGAGACCTGAACTTTCAGGGCATCTCACAGGCGGGACAGACACGCAGTGTCTCTGGATGCTAGAGAGCAGCTTTTTCATCAGATGTGGTCAGACCTAGGCTAGAACAGCTGGTGATATTCTGGATTTCGTTTCTACCTCGGGCCTAAGAAGAAGCACTTCGTGTTCAGGTACTCCAGTACTTTCTGATATCCCTACTGACAGGAAGGCTGGGTAGGTGCAAGATGCTCTCCAGGATTCTGGGCAAGAGACAATGGCTGACAGACTTTTAGGTCTAGATTAATTGCTGAGGAGGTTGTGAAATTGGGTAATGCCCCCAATCTTGATTTTAAATGTCTGCCTTCTCTAGGAAGGACCCACATAGGAGCATAAGCCTCCTCTTCCCAGGTCTGAGAAGGCATTATCTGTGGGAACGATACGGCGTTAGTCAGCACTGCTCACCACATGATGATCTGGACGATTTTCATGGTGGCGTCACTCAAGGCATTGAAGAAGTCCACCAGAATCTGCCCCTTTTCTCCCATTTTCCCAATGACAAGGCCAAAGACGAGGCAGAAGATAATCAAGCCCAGGACATTGATGCCGTCTGAGTACAGGCCCACGATCTTGTATTCCTTTGTCTTGTTCTGTGGATCAAACCCAAGGAAACGTACTGAAGCATGGTGGGAGTCAGAGTTCTTGAGAAGTAAAACGACAGCGAGGGGAAGTCTGCATGGGAAACACTTTGTCCCCCACCACTGAGGTTTATGGGGGCTTTGTCTCCTTAACAAGCTCCTCCATGAACATGTCTTTTTGAAAAATCCCAATGCTTGCGGGTGTCGCACCGTTTTTATGAATTTTATAATCGAGGCATTTTTCAGGGTTAACCACTAGCGACATTTGGAAGCTTCTTTTTAAAAAGATAGAAATTAACAATGCAAGAACTACATGGTGTTTACCAGCGTGAACATTCAGAGGACATTATACCATCTGGTCCTTCCCGATAAGGAAGCTGAGGGACAGTCATTGCTGCCTTGGGTCTCATGTGACCAATGGGATTTTAAAGAGATGAAAACTAGCCAGACATCTGATAGTATGAATCATTTCATCACTTCATTCTGATCAAAAAATAGCATGCAATTTACTAAGGGGTAAGCATAATCTCTGTAGGATAGGCCAGGTCTATAAAGAATTATGCTGATGAGTCACTGGGGTTCCATGTCACTTCTTATTTATGAAAAAAAATGTTTATGGAACAGCTAGAATGTTCTAACTTGCACAGGCTATGGTGTAAGGCCTTAAAATGTAGCTGGTGAGGCAGGACCAGCTAGGAGAAACCCGAGCCAATGCTGAGATTATAGGTAATCAACTCATAGCCTCTCTATGCATGAATGTTTGTACATACATTCTTAGGACATGAATGTCTGCAGAAATTAGGGAAAACTAGGTGGAGAGGGGTAGAATACCCAGGAGACAAAGCATGGCCCGAGAAAAGATGCACACCAAAGGCAGAGGTTGTGATGCGCTGGGCCTTCTTCCTGTAACCTGCTTCAATGAGTCCTTCCTTATCCTTAGTGGCCCTCACATGCTCCCAAAGCAACATGGCCTCTGTGATGATGACATGCACCACTCCCTGCCTGAGGACAGATATCATATCTGTCTTCTGCTGTTCTACTTCCAGTGTGCAGCAGCAATCCCCACATGGAGGGTGCGCAGAGCACTCTGTGGAACCTTGTCAAAAGACGGGAATAAGAAGCAAGTGAAAGGTGGATCTGGGTAGAGGAGAGCCCCTCACCCTGGGAGGCAAGCTGTAAAACTGAAGAAGCCTCGTAACAGAGAACCCATGGCTATATTTGGGAGAAATTAAGGGTTTGTTTTTTTTTTTTGTTTTTTTTTTTTGTTTTTTTTGCAGTAGGGAGCAGGGAGCCAATGATAGCCTATCTTGAATTTAAGTTTCATTTATGCACTTATTTGTTACTGTTATTATTATTATCATTATCATTATTATTATTGTGTGTGTATTTGTGTGTGTGTTGTGTATATGGGGATGCCCACGAGGCCAGAAGAGGATATCAGATTGTCCTGGAGATACAATACAGATAGTCATGAGCTACCCAGTGTAGGTGCTAGGAACCAAACCCAGATCCTCTTGAAAAGCAGCAAGTGCTTTTAGCCCACAAAGCCATCAGTAGCCCATGGTGGCTTCAAACTCATGATCTTGCCTTAACCTCTCAAGTGCCAGGATTACAAGCTTGTCCCATCAACCCAGCTTTAATTACTAAATTGACTGAATATTCTTTTCCATAAATCAATCATTTAATATCTCCCTCCATTTCTCTCGCCTCCCTTTCTCTCCCCACTTCCCCTCCCCCTCAGACCCAGAACAATTATTTCCTTCTAGAGTCCTATATAAGAAAAAATGCAATAGTTATGAATCTGGCCCGTTATGCGTCAGTTCCAGCTATAACCTTTTTTCCCTGCTAATGATAGAATTTCACTCATCCTGATGGCTAAATCAGACACCACATTTTCTCTATCTGCCATTCACCTGTCAGTGGGCACCTAAGCCATACATGTCTATGCTGTGTGGACAGTGCTGTGATGCACATGAATGTATAGGTGTCTCTGCGCTGTGGGGATGAGTGTGCACCTCCGAGTGGTACTGCTAGATCACATCTGGACCCTTGCTGGCGCTTATTTTCATGATGACTGAGGTTGGATAGAATCTCGGTGGACTTTTAATTTGTATTTCCCTGATGGTGAAGGATATTGTACGTTTTTCATATATTTATGGGCTATCTGTTGATTTGACTATATAAAATGGACAGAAGCATATTAGCAAAATGCTCTATCATGTTTCTAAGTACAAGAATGCTGTGATGCACTTTGCAGAAAAAAATATATCTGTTAAAAAGCTTTATTCGGGCATGTTGTAGTCCTGCTAGCTATGAACTCCATGCTAGTGAATCAACAGTGAAAGCCAGATGTCTCTAAATAGAAACACACACTAAGCAATGCCATGCCCTGATTGCTTGATATGAACAATGTGGCAAGGCATGTATACTTCTCCATGCTGACATGGTGTTCATGGGAACTGTATGGAACAAGAGTACCAGGAATAGAGCATCACAGAGTGGACACGGTGAGCCTGAGCTACTCCAAATGCTTGGGTACCTTGGGGACTGCCTGATGATTACAAGGCTATCAACACAGAATACAACCCCGAACCTCTCTGCCTGTATGTGATTCTGAGTCCAGACCGTCTTGGACTTCAGAAGAGCCCACAGCATGTGTTCTTGGTAGCAGACCGCTTCTCTGAATGGGGTCCAGTATCACACCAGAGTCAAGCACCTCCAGTGTTTCTTCAGCAAACTCAGGAATGTTCTGCTGAGTAAGAAACACAGCGGCCAGTCATCCCCATTCGTAGATTTTGTCACCAGAGGAGTAGACCATAAAAAAATCAATAGGCTTTGAGAGCTATGGCTATTTCACACTGTGAAATTGGAGAATCTCATTTGTGGACCTGAGGTGGCACTTTGTAGTAGGCCCACAGTAGACTTCTGAATGGTCTAGATAGAAAAGTCTTTGGGGCTGGGTCTTAGATTAGTGGTAGAGTCACACCCGTATACAAATGTGTATATAATATGACTGTAGATGGGTTCTTAGGGAGGGCAGAGCAGAACAGAGAAAACAATAGGGGTGACTCTGAGCAAAGTGCACGAGAGTGTGAGAGGGCCCATAGCTTCAGTCATTATTATCCACTCGTGTGTGTGTGTGTGTGTGCAAAGTGCACGGCAGTATGAGAGGGCCCATAGCTTCAGAAAGTATTATGATGCACGTGGGGGGGGGGGGCAGAAGGGAAAGGGGAGGGGGAGAGGAGAAGTGGAGAGGGGGAGGGAGAGACAGAAAGGGTGAGAGAGGGAGAGAGGGAGAGGGAAAGGGAGAGGGAGATGTGGAGAGGGGGAGGGGGGAGAGAGGGAGAGGGAGAGAGGGAGAGGGAAAGGGAGAGGGAGAGGGGGAAAGGAAGAAGGGAAGAGGGGAGGGGGAGGGAGAGGGGGAGGGTTGGAAAGGGGGAGGGGAGGGGAAGAGGGAGAGAGGGAAAGGGAGAGGGAGAGGGGGTGAGGGGGAGAGGGGGAGAGGGGAGGAGGAGGAAAGGGAGAGGGGAGGGGGAGAGGAAGAGGGGATGAGGGGGAGGGGAGGGGGGAGGGAGAGGGAGAGGGAGAGGGAGGAGATAGCTCAAGGGTACTTGCTTGGCATGGAGGCCCAGGGTTCAATCCCCAGTACTGTTCACCACCCACCCACAAACATAAAGAGCAAATGAAAGAGACCCTCAGTGTAGCACAGGACAAAATAAAATATAAACAAAAATAGAAAACCAAATCACCAAGAAAACACACAAAAGGAAATTAAGAGTGGAAAGAAACACAGACTGAGATGGATGTCTGTTTACTGAATGAAAACTCAAATGGAGAGATGTATTATAGCCTCAGTTTGGAACTGAGATACTGAGGGTGACTCAGCTCCGTGCCACCCCTGCGGAGCTGTGAAAGATTACAAGGGCTGATTTTAGGGCTACAGGCATGTCTGGAAGAGGGGTAGACTCAGAAATGTGGATTCCGTGCATCCTGAAGACTGACCATCTTTCTCTCCTACCACTGAAGAACTGGCACATGCATGATGGGGAGGGGTGTGGGTGGCAGACGGTACCTCAGACATTGTTGTCATGGCTGTGGTGACAGACACCTCCGTTGCGTTCCCCCCAGGATCGCCCACAGGCTTCACCTCTTCCCGCTTGGTTTTGTACTGCACACGGGAGAAAAACAGGCACACAAAGTAAAAAAGGAGACTTTTTTTTTTCAGCATCCAAGGCTCTACCACACGGATGTTATTTTAGCCAAATAACTGACACCCAAGGGTTCTACTGATGGCGCTTCTTTCTGTTGCTTCCAGCTTTTGTGGCTCCTCCCCAGAAGGCATTGGGACTAATTGGGATCTAAAAATCCAAACTCCCGACTCCCTCAACTGCCATTCAGTAATACCAGACCGTTCTCATGCTTTCATGGCAGGGGAAATGGATGGAGAAATACTGTGAAAGCAAGCAGGATTTATCTGTAGGCGCTCCCACAGCCAGGGAGATTCCTGTCAATCATTTTTAGTTTTTATAAACTGATCATTTTTCATCTGGAAAAATAACCTTAGTGCTTTGATAAAAATAGTCAAGATGACTAATACATTCCGAGAAAGGTGTAACTGGGTGGCTGTGCCCAAATCAGCAGTTCCTCCAGCTATTCAGTGAGAGAGAGAGAAAGAGAGAGAGAGAGAGAGAGAGTTCTGTTGAATCTCTCCCTTCAGCCCTGTTTGGTTCTGTGAGGCTTCAATCATGGTGGATTGAGAAAAAGCCACTATAGTATGATACTAGAAAGAACTGCCCCCCACACAGAATCTCTGCCAATTCTGAACTCTACAAATGGCTACTGTGGCTGAGCTCCAGAGGCACCTCATAAATAGAGGTGGTTCTGTTTCTGGTGGGGGCTGTGGAGAGCAATGTGATTGCCAGTTTTATTGGTATATATAGAGGTCTCTGTCCATGTAATTTATGCAAATAAATACAGCAGTTTGTGAGCGACTCAGCTGTTTTAAGGAGCCCAGATTAACAGAAAAGGAATTTTCAGTGGAGCAAAGACAATGGTGAACATTCATGAAAAAAGACATCTGATACACCCATGCCTTTCCTGCAGAACACTAGCACTGGGCATCTACTGGTTAAGGACAAGACCCAGTTCTGGATGGGCTGGCCACCATGTTAGACATAGAAGGTCACCTAGAGAGGCATGGGAAGAAGAGATGGAGAGCTCTTCTCTCCATTGCTTTGCATGTGCAGAGAGTCTGAGTTCTTTATAAATATAACATGGCTCTCCAAATTCCAAATAAATAAAGTAGAACATGGTGGCTGGTTCTTGCTTTTCTCTGTCTGAGGGAGAGTATTAGGTGAGAAGCCAGTACTGTCAGTCATGGCCTACATTCACTACAGCCCCAAAGGCAGGAGTCATCAAAAACCCCACTGTGCACGGGTGCTGTTGGTTTTGATGGGCTACTTCCATTTCTTGTGTCATAGCTGAAAATGAAGTCACAGTGGGTCATAGGAACAAAGGAGCAACTTAGGACCAAAGCCATTGATGTTACCTGCTGAAAACAGGCTTGGACCAGATTCTCAGGGAACATGTTCCTGTTGGAGACACGGAAAACAGGCTTATATCAGGGAAGCATGCTTTGGGTTGTTAAGTTCTATATGTCAATAGGACTGAGACTAGCATAGCACGGGTTCTGTTTCTCATCTGGCGTCCGCTTTGCAGGGCACCCCTTGCATCAAGATTGATCTCTTTCTTCCTGAGTTCCTTCTAGTCAACCATCATTTAACAGAAGTCTTCCTCATCAACTCCACTTAACAGACTCCGTAAGTGGCATCCTAGCTGTTCTCAGGGAAGTCCTGCACAGGCAGATGGACACTCACTCACAGCTGAGACAGTTATTCGATTTTCTCTATCCTTCCACTTTTGTATCTGTCCTTGAATCCTTAACTCCAGTTGCAATTCTAACATAGTTCCCAAATTAAATATGTAAACCAATGAAATCCCAGTGTGAGAAAAACATGAATCCTATAAATAACTAAATTACATGCCTTGGAGACTCAGGAGCCCCAAGACATTCTCTCCTGATTAGTTAGGTATGGGAGCACAGCTGAAACACAATGAAAATTACTAAGTACTTCATTGTAAGTACTTCGTTGTAAGTACCTCACTGTAAGTACTTCATTGGCTTTCTTGGCGATTCCTTATGTCTTGGTTGTTCCACTCTATGGAAATGGAACCTAGTGATTCTAATGATGCATTTATAAGCCAGCAAATTCTGCAGAAGTGATGTGAGACTACAGCAGGCTGTCATGTGCAGAGACAACATTGCCAAACTACCCAATATATACATATTCTGTAACAGCTTTTTTTTTTAACATTTGTTTCTGCTTGAATTGATACTTTTAATTAATTTGCTCATTGTTTGTAGAGCTGACCACTTTAGAAAAGAGGGATTCTCTGTAACAATAAAAACATGAATTTCTTCAAGTAACCTGCAGAACTGACCACCCACTTCTGCCCAGTGTCTTTATGTAACAAACGCATTTCCTGCATCTCTGTCCATCCTAAGTCCTACACTGGATCCTGTTTGAACCATTACTCTCTGAGCCATGTTTGGCAAATAGAGAGTCCTGGCTATGTGATGTATAGGATTTATGGCAAAATGAGATGCATGATAATTTATAAATTATTAAAAATGTTAAGACATTGGATTGGGGGGATGGTTAAGTGGGTATAAAATGCTTGTTGCACACATGTAAGGATCTGAGTTCAAATCCCCATGAACTTATGTAAAGGTGGACACAGAAATACATATTTATAATCTCAGTGCTTATATGGTAAAAACGGAGACAGATCCAGGAGAGTCTTCAGAGGCCTTGAGGGCCAGCTACCCTGGCATACACAGCACAGAGCCAACAAAAAGATGTCTCAAATAAGGCCAAAGAACTAACAGCTGAAGTTGTCTTCTGACCTCCACATATGTACACTACACATGCACTTATTTAACATGCACATACAGATGTTAAGACATCAGAGCATTAAGTCACCCATGGGGCCTTGTGCAACCATACAGATGGTGCATCCAGAAAGTCACCCACAGGCAAGACTCACCTGATCAGGTCCAACATGGCATCCATGGTGCTGACTTCAGGGGTTTTACCCGTCCTGTTGATGTCATTCACTTTCTGAGTGACACCAGGCTTGATACTCACAACTAACACAATACCTGTAACCAAGAACAGTAGTCCCAGAGAATTAAAACCTTTGAGGGCATCCGGTGTCCCTGGGTGGCCTTTGGAGAAGCAGATGACAAGGTGATGCAGGCAATCTTGTGACATGGAAGGCCCCAAGTTCTCAACAAGATGCTAAGTCTTAATTACTACCTTATTCCCACCCCACTGCAGGGAGGAAGTGATGAAACACAGAAGTCGTCTTGCTTTTCCTTTTAAGGAAGGACTGATACCCTAGAATTGCTTCTGGAAACACCACGTAATGGGAAGAGTCTTCCTCCCATTCTTCAATCTGTGAAATCAGCTACAGGGGATAGGGAATTTGAAATAAAGGCACGCCATTTGTTTCTATCTGTTCTTTCTATCTGCAGATACAGGCCATTCTCCTAAGAGTCACATGTAAAAAAAAAAACCAACCCTCTGTAGACAGGCCTTAACTATCTGGAAAGTTCTCACAAGGGGTGGGATGAAGACACAGGATGGGAGTTCAGGGAAGCATGGCTTAGCCTGCTGCTGGGAACTGTCCACACATTACAGCACCTGAGCGCACAACTGGAGACTAGGTAGCATTGAGCTCCCATCTCTTGGGGGTGTACAAGCAGCAGTGGGGAGCTATAGGAGAGACTTGGGTACCTGAGATGGCTTGACTGGAGGGGAGCAAAGAAGCATCCTCGAGCTCTTTCTCACTCCTCCAGGATGAGGGAATGCTACTAGGAGGGGTTAGGACCTTGGGATGTAGACAGGTCAGCCTTCTGCTGCTGGGTCTTTTCCATTAGCAATGAGAGTATGAATCATGGTCTCCCAGTAAGTATCATCTTGCTTTCTTTTTGCTATTTCCCCTTTATGTCTATCTTCCCCAGGGATCTTTAAGAAGTGGCTTTGATTTACAGCCATGTTCGGCTCCCACCTCCCCTTTGGCGGGGTACCTCTGAAACTGTACCACAACCAACCACTTATCAGTTCATTAAAGTGGGATGCAGGGGGCAAGCTGGCTGCAGTATCTGGGAACTCTTCTCTCCTTTCTCCTTATTCTGGGGATCCTTTTAAAAATGTTGCACAGGTTACAAAGGCAGGAGCAAGTTTTTACAACAACCCACCCTCTTATTAGCACACCCTCTTCTCCTGCCTGGAAAGGGTGCCAGCTGTTAGCTTTCAGTACTGTGAAATGCAACAAAGTCCAACCTCTCTGGAACTGCCTTCTAATTAAATTCTACTGCTTTAGGTTAATTATCTGGCTTAAGATAATGTAAACTCTTGGCCTTAGCCTTACTTCTTTCTATCCAAAGATACTAACACGGCACAGAAATGTCAAAATTCTGTTGGTATTGCATTTCGTTCACAAAAAAAGATGTTAGGCAGACTCAAAAGCAGAAAAGGCCCAGGATAATTTGACAGTGTTACTTTCTGGCAAAAAAAAAAAAAAAAAAAAAAAAAAAAGTGCATTCTAATAGCCCAATTACTTTGTGAACACAAAGTTACAATTGCAAACAAAGAGGACCAAGGAGTCAGAAATAAGCATCACCTAGGATTACAGCAATGACGGTGGTGGAGAAATAATATACTACAGCGCGCAGACCAATCTTCCCAGACACATTGGAATCCAGTGCAGCGACACCTGAAAGGAGATGGGGGATAGATCAAGTCAGTTACAGTAAAAAAGGGCAGATTTCCAGCTCTAGGTTCTCCCAAGAAAAAGCTGGTGTCTTCTCTGCAGCTACAAGGTGCATGTCACAAGATGCAACTTATTAGATGCAGCAAACACTTCACAATTACGAGTGAAGAATTCAGAAGTGGGAGCCCAGTGGGGGGCACAAACTGCCTATCCAGCTTATTTCAGTTGGTCATAAGAAAGAGTCCCCCTTCCACAAGAGATGTAAGAACTTTGTTAAGA
>NT_097336.1:0-138490 GCF_000001635.26 Mus musculus | reverse complement strand
AACTACTTCCGTTCTCTCGCGGCATTTCCTCTTACATCCCTACGTCCCACTTCCCGCACGCCTGCCTCACCCTTTTTCTCCTTCCCTTACTGGGGTTCAGCCCTTCGCTAAAATCCCGCGACTACCTCCTAAAGCCCATCCATTACACATCAACCTCGCCCTTTGACTCCACAGAGTTTCTGCAGGCCCTATCAGCTGCTCTTGTAGTCTTGCAGTGCCTGCCTCTCAGATTGGATGCCACAGCACTCATAGGTTGGACACAGGCCCCCATTGAGGTCCTCGAGAAGCCCCAGCGACTGAATGGATTGAACCCCTCTCAGAGTAGCACCATTTGAGCTTACCAGTACCCCCAGAGCTTGTGCATCTAGTTGCATATGTATGCATATGAGGAGAGGCCTTCGGTCTTGCACAGATCATATGCCCCAGTACAGGGGAATGTCAAGGGCCAGGAAGCAGGAGTGGGTAGGTTGGGGAGCAGGGCAGGGGTGGGGTGCTGTATAGGGGCCTTTCAGGATAGCATTTGACATGTAAATGAAGAAAATATCTAATAAAAAAATACCAGCTGCTAAAGCATTCAACAAGTCAACAACAACAAAAAAAATGTACAAACTCCCCAAGGGCTATGGTAGGCAAGCAGAGTCAACACAAGCACACATTCTGTCCAATAGCTGCTAAGAACCTCAAGGCCCACAAACAGCACCAAGAAATGCTTTGGAGCTCTCTGAGGATGCAGGAGACAAGCAGACTGCTGGTACTTAATCATCCTGGTAGAAACCAGAGCAGCTCACCAGGAAGAGAGTCCATGTCTACAGATCCAACTGCAGAGTACACATGAGCCCCTCATGTCACATACATCTCGACCATCTGACAGTATCCATCAAGCTGACAGAGATAGGAAAACCAGACGGGGTGCTCAACGGCAAGGTGTTCAATGACCTCCACACAGGTACCAACAGGTCAGTGACAAAAGAATTCAAACCTCTTTATTTCTACTACAAAAGGGCACACACACACCAAAACAAACAAACAAAAAGAGCCCTCCCTTTTCTCACTTGATTAGCAAACGAGCCTGGCAGGCACAAGTGAAGACAACTGGAATGACTCATGACATTGCAAGGTGTAGTGAACACTTAGGTCAAAAGAAAGACTTAGAATGGAGGCCCTTCTGCTCTGTCCTGACATCAAGATGTGCTGATGTGCATGCCTCAAGTGTAACCAGCAGTGCCCTGCGATCAGGTGACCCATAACACTCATGAGCATGGACCAGAGGGGCTGCAAGAAAAATCCAGGCTCCAGGAACCATGCTTTGACTCTAACAAGAGACCCTTTAGGTGACCGTGTCTCCCAGCAGATGCCCTGCCAATGGCCTGGCTCTGACCCTTGTGGGTGTTGAGTGTCCAGCATGCAGGCTGACCTGGCTAAGCACAACTGAGGCTGTTACCAGTTAGCCTCGTCACTCTCAAGGGACATCTGCAGTGGAGCCAGCATCCCATCAATGACCTCCCCAACACTGGATGTGGACATGGGGGTTGACTGCGCATTGGGACATCAGACTTATAACCTGCCTGATGCCACTACCTCTAGCAAGTGTCCCTAAGTGAACTCTGCCTCTGGATATTGGTGGCATCACTTAAGAGGTGGGCTGTTAGGTTGTTAGATTTATTCCACATGAGTTATCCCCACCCCCTTTATTATGTATGGACAATCAACTATGCATTCAAAAGAGACACCTGACTGTCTACCTCTCTCCAAGACTTAAAAACAACTCTCCAGCAAAGAAGCTGCTGGCACGCCCAAGGCATGGCTCTCAACCTCAACTGCAAGCACATAAATAAATGAAATGAAAATTAAAGCAGCTAAGAGGTCAATCTGCCTATAGCTGTGAGTGAGAGGAATGGCAGACAGGAAACAAAATGGGAGACCGGACTTATTTTCTCCCTACAGGAATCCCAAGCTGGGAAGATAGCTTAGCATTCAATGTTACTGCCATTCAATTTTGATCTCCAGAACCCGTACTTTTTACAAAGCCATACATAGGGGAAGCATAGACACTGTGGTACGCAGCTGGAGTCCCAACACGGGGAAGGCACAGGCAGGCAGATCCCTGAGGCTCACTGAGCAAATCAGCTGGCATAACTGGTTATGGGAACCTGAGGAATGACACCCTAAGTTTTCTCTGATCCTCATGTACTACCTATACACGCAAACTACACTCATACATAGGGACACGTCACTTGGGCAAATGTGGCTGAGGATCACTAACTTTAAAGTCACTTTGGAACAAGCCACTTACCTCTCTCCGCTCAGATGGGCACACAAATGTTACTGTCACTGCAGGGCTGTGACCATTACAGAAGTCTGGCTTTTCTCCCTCTTCCTTCACATAAGTCAGAACGAGCCTGCAGAAAAGCCATGTGGAGAAGTTATATTACATACTTGTAGGTTACTTTCCAATTGATGCACTGCCCTAGTCAGTGCACCTCAGGGGTAGATAGGATGGGTGGGGTAGCAGAAGAAACAATACAACTACAACTATATTTCCACGTATTAACAAGAACATAGTATAAACTTCAGTGTATCTTCCTGTAGAAAGTCAAATGAACATGATCAGTATGCAAACTAAGAATACCAAAGGGAGCTGTCTTCATAAAGGAACAGTTTTGTAAGAGACCTAATAAAACAAGACCGACATAGCTGAGTAGACATAATACAACTGTGCCCACGAGGTCCCATGATCTCCCTCTAACATCTACGTACAAACAAAAGAGCAACCTGTGGCTGACTGATCAAGATGGCAGATACAACAGCTACAAGCTAGAATTGCTGCCCCCAAAGCCCAACTCATGTCCCTACCAGGAAGCACGAATACTAGTCATTAGCTTCTGCTTCACCCACGGGATGCACACCTACCTCCCATATACCACCACATGTGTGCTGACAAGAGACAAGTCATGCTAAGCCTGGCATCCTACGTTTCCCTGAACCCTCGGCATCACCTGGGGCCCTCTCTTACCAACTTGTCACTCTCGTCAATCTCTCTCAACTTCAATGGTGCAGCCTTGACAAACATGCTTCAACAGAAACTACTGGACCACAGGCACATTAAAGAGGTTAACAAATGGGACCCTCACGAGCCAGTTCTATTGTTCTTGAGAAGATGAGAACACAGACCAGAGAAGACTGTGTAGACATAGGGAGAAGATGGCCACTAACAAAACAAGAGGAAACCAACCTGTCTGGTACCAGGTCTTAGTCTCTGAAATTGCAGCTGAGGAAATAAACTACTATTGTTCAAAGGCCCAACCCTGTAGTATTTGCTTATGGCATTGTGAGCACATTAATACAGACACAGAAAACTCCCAGCATTTTCCAATTCAGGCCCTGCTTCAACAGTCCGCACAAGTCTGCAATCTAGTACTGCATCATTTCCTACAACCATCACAAGGCAATCAGAGGCACCTGGGACAGCCTGCAAAGACAGGAACCTAACATAACTGTCCTCTGATAGGCTCCACCTAGCAGCCAATGAGAAGAGATACAGAAACTCATACCCAAACCTTAGAAGGAGGTCAGGGGGTCTTACGGAAGAGTTAGGGGAAGGTTTGAGGAACCCAAAGGGGACAGAGACTCCACAGGAAGAACAGCAGAGTCAACTAACCTGGACCCTTAGAGACTGAATCGCCAACAAAAGAGCGAACACAGGCTGGACCTACGCCCCCTGCACATATGTAGCAGATGAGCAGCTTGGTCTTCGTGCAGGTTCTCCAAACAACTGTTGCAGGAGCTGTCCCTAAGCCTGTTGCTTGCCTGACTGTGAATGCCATGCCCCTAAAGGGACAGCCTTGCCTGGCCTCAATGGGAGAGGATGAACCTAGCCCCTCAGCAACTTGATATGCAGGATTGGGGGCGAAGGGGGAGGGCTGGGGGTAACACCCAGAAGAAGACTTCCCCTTCTCAAAAGAAAGGGCAAAGGGGAAATGGGGGAAGACATGTGTGGATACTGGGAGAAGAGGAAGAGCTGATATTGGATTGAATAAATTTAGTTTAAAAAAAAAAGTTTTAGTCTATACAGGAACAATAGGTCGGGATTTGGGGACGGGAGAGGGGAACAGGCTCTTGACATTGAGGCCCATGGGTGACACAGGAACTTACATATATTAAAAAGTGGTATGCGATGGTGCCCACATGCCCCAACTAGAAAGAAACCACATTGCTGGAAGGCCACCAGCACACTGCCCCACCTATCACTCTAAAAGAAAGGTTACAGATAACCCGGCAAGTGACACACAATGAAAACCACGAGCAGGGACCAAACTCCAATAAGTGAAGTAAGTGAGCAACAGGACACCAGCCTAAGACCAGACGATGACCAATACGCCTGTTGGAAATGGAACATGCTTTCCTCCCAAGAAGTCAAAGTCTTTCTTTCTTGTATCTTTTCTCAGTATTAGTTGTATTTACCAGTATTCATTTACCAGTTATTAATTGTACAAAACAATGGGTCTCACAATGGCATTTTCACACACACACACACACACACACACACACACACTGCCTTCTTTGATCATGCCAGGCACCCATTACCAAGCTCACACTCCCTTCTCTTCTCTATCAATCTGGCTATAAGGCAGGTTCTCTTGTTGAGGACCTAAAATGAGCCACCATGGTGGTCACAGACTAACCTGTCCTTGCTCAACAGCTTCAGCCCCTCCTTGGGTCGGCCAACGTCAAATGCCTGGTTCCCCTTCAGCAGACAGGCAGCAGTGCCAGCAGGACAGACTCTCAGCTGTGTGCTGGGGTCCCGAAAGGAGTCTGCAAAACGTCACAGATGATTTTAAAGCACACGTCACAGGAGCAGCACCCCAGGAATTCTCGGGTCCAGTCTCTTCCATAGACAGACTTCACGATCTCCACCTTCACGTTCTGAGGCTCACTCTGGATGAGACCACCACCTTTCCATGTAACACGCAGGTTACCAGGTACCTCTCTGCCCTGGCACATAAGAGGCCCAGTTGACAGACATTCCTTTGTCACCTGTGTTTAAGAAATGTCCCCGTCGGCCCTAAAGTCTAACTTTAGCACTATCCCTTTGAGTTTGAGACACTAGAAAAGGAGGCATTCTAGGGACGGGTTAAAACACTCCTATGTCAATGGAAAGAAACCACAGAGAGGTCTGGGCTGCTGACATCCTACAGGATGACTTCCTCCCTCCCTCCCTTCCCCATCTCTGCCTCCCCCACCAGACACTTCACTCCCGCTCCAGATGCTTGCTCCTCCCAGCCCAAAGCTCCAGGAAACTTGAGAACAATTAAGGCTGTACGACTGAACCACGAAAGTGGCATCAGGCCAGAGTCTTAAACACCACTGCACATCCCCAGGACTCAAAATCCACCTCAGCCACAGTAGGAACGGTACCGTGCCTCCTGCCAGCCTCCGAAAACTCAGATCTAGCCGCCTGCTTCCACACACAGCAATGGTCACTCGAGGCTACTGCACCCACGGACCTTAATAGCAGAGAGACTGCCTGGACCCCAGAGGAGGAGGAGAGGCAAGTACCACCCCCTCAAGACAGGAAATACCAGTCACGGGTCAGACGTGAATACATGGCAGCAGGAGCACCTTCAAAGTTAGCTTGGGCCTCTGAGCAGTTTCCTGGGGCTGAAGAATGCGCAGTGGGGACACACAACCCTCCTTAAAGACCATAAAGGCTGATTTCTCCCAAACTGCCAGAAAATTGGGGAGGAGGGGTCTAAAATAAGAATTAAAATAAGCCTCCGAAGGATTTGCTTTTAAGGAACAGAAATGTATTTTCCTAATCAAATTTAAGGACTAGAAATCTCAGTGTTTTCCAAATTGAAACAGTGCACTGTTGCAGAAGTTTATAACCAAACTTAAGTTGCTGTAACCCTGCATGAGAAACCTGAAATTACCACTTGTCACTGGCAGTTCTGGGTAGAGTGTAATTATTATTTTTTTAGCTATTAATTAGAATATACAAGTAAGATGGAATGTGTATGTATACAATATAAAGAACTATAAATCGGCCCTATTCCTACCACCCACTAAGTATCATATACTGAACTGGCTTATACTCCTGCAAATTTTTCCTAAGCCCAACATCTCATATATACAGAGAGAGAAAGTAAGATTGAAACATAAGAAATGTATGCCCTCTTTACTTCTTTCTTTTTAAAATTTCCTTACTTGGCAGTATAATTTCTTTATGGCGTGATCACAGCTAACACAGCAGAAAGAGCAGTCCTGATCTACAGGGCTCCCAGTATTGAACCCACAAGGGAAGCACAAAAACTAGTGAGGTTAGCAGGTAATAAATAAATACATAGTAAAACTGTACCCCTCTTCTAAGATAGAGACCTTCATTTACAGCCTCTGTCTATCAAAGAGAGATATGCTGGCCTCTCGCATAGTTCTACGGAGAACACCAGAGGGGTTATCCCACCCCAAGCACACACCACAACCACACTCTTAGAGTCTTTGTCATCCCTCAGCCCTTTTACCCACTCTCCAACTTAAAGCCAGAAGGTTTGGGTAAACACAGCAAATTGAAACAAAGCTCACCATGGAGCCCCAAATCCCAGAGTGTCTGGTAGAGGAAATGTCAAACAGAAGGTTTTCAGATAATCTGGCAGAGAAAACCTCCATCAATAGCTTGAGTAGAATTTGTATTTGGTGGAAGGAAAGGATCAGATTTGCTGAGGGAGACAAACGAAGCTCTCCAGAGAACACTTTCAGGACAATAGCGTTCTCAGAGATCTAATGAGGATGTGCATGTCAAAGGGGTCAGGGCAGGCACTGACCACACCCCACCCTTCTTCCTAAACCAACTCTTACCTATGTCTCTACACACGTTGATGAACAGAGACGTGTCAGGATCAGAATCATCTACCAGATAGCCACCATTTAGCTTGATCAGTGGGTTTAAATCATGCTTCTGTAACTTGTCATCAAATGCATAGCATGGTACCTGAGGAAGCAGAGAAGAAGTGAGACACTTCCTTCACCCCATGGGGCTGATAGATCTCAAACTTGTGATGAACATACAGAACAGTGATTTCTGTCCCTTATATATAGAATAAACATGGTTCTGTCAGACATGGTAGTGCAAGCCTTTAATCCCAGCACTCAAGAGTCAAAGATAGGAGGAGCTCTGTAAGTTCAAGGCCAACCTAGTTTACACAGCAAGTTCCCAGGCCAGCCAGGGCTACAAAGTGAATGAGACCCTGTCTCAAAAAACAGTTCAGCCCTCTGTACCATTCCCAAGGTCTCTCTCCCCTTCTTAAGGCTTATGTCTGCAAGTACCTCCTCCCATCTACATCCCTCTTCTTTCCCAGTCCTAGACCACTTCCTGCAGCTACAAACATCCACTGACTTACAAGGATCTTTCCTAGTTCCTGGCTCTCCCTCAGCTACCTTCCCATCTCTGTAGCTTAGAGAAAAACTCCTGAACCACCCCTGTCCTTTGTCTCCTCTTGCTAACACTGTTATATCTGGGTACCTGCCCTTCACCACAGCAAAACCATACCTGACAGCTGACTTTGCCTGTTACCAGATCAGAACGCCATGTCCTAGGCTTCCCTGATCTCAGAACCACAGCCTCAATAAAGCCCTTCATCCCCCTTTACTTTGGATTCCTGGCCAGAGATACCTGGTTTCCTGCTGCCTCAAATGCATCCTGGAAACACCCCACCACCCTTCTGATTCTAAATGCAGAGGTGGTTCCGGTAGGAAGGCCCCTGCCATACAAGCCTGGAGACCTGAATTTAAAGGGTAGAAGGTGAGAACCAACTCCAGTGTCCTCTGATCTCTACATGTGCACCATGACACATGCAACCACACATATCGTGTACATTCAATAAACAAAATTCAAAATAATAATAATAATAATAATAATAATAATAATAATAATAATAATAATACAGAAGTGCTCCCAAATTTACACCTGATCCTACTGTCCTGTTCCAGGAGTCATCCCTGGCTGTCCTTTGCCTGGCTCAAATACCTGCCAGATGACCCACATCTGAAGGATCTACTGCTCTTACCACACCACCAACATTGCTGCCTGGACACAGAAATCATTTCAAAATACTAAAGTATGTTTACAGTTTTCTCCCAACAGCATGCTCTCCTTCATCTCAGTCAGTGATGGGGGAAGGGTCACCAAGTGACCTGGGTCAAAACCATGACATCTAACTTCAGCCCCCATTCAAAGGGTGGTTAGTTCTGTCAGTCCTTCATGTCCTCACTTCTTGTCACCTCCACCTGAGTCACCACCTTTGTCCAAACTACCAGAATCCAACAGTCGCCACAGGTCCCACAATTCCAGCTTTGATCCCCTTCCTCGCCCATTACATCATCACAATTACATGATGAATCTTTCAAAAACCAGAGCATACATTGCCTGCTTTAAAAGGTCCTTACTATGCAGGAAGTAAAAATCCAAACTCCACAGGGCTGCCAGCCTCCTCCACACAGCCAAATAGCCTCCCTGACACACACTAGAGGTGGAGTAACCTGTGACAGCCAGGAGCAGGCAGAGAACTCCAGTTAAATACCAAATTCCTTGAAAAATGGTGGCAAAAAGGTTTTCTATTTGGGCTGCAGTCAAGAGCAACCAAGGCACGGATAATTCCTGAACTCAGAAGAAGAGACAGAATCCTGCAAACTTGAGGACAGCTTATGCTATGTAATGACTCCCAGACAATTTCAAAAACGCCAGAAAGAACAGCAAACCCAAGTACTCCAAATCCCACAATTCAGTGTCACCACCAAAAGCAAGAACACACAGAAACATTCACTCAGAAGGCAACAAGCTATCTGCTATGAGGATGGAAAACAAGCAGCTGCCCTCCAGCCAGGAGGAAGGAAGCCAGTAGCAGAAGCAACAAGGTGGCAGTGTAGAGAATGGAAGGCAGGGAAAACTGTCCCCAGGAACTGTGACAGAGTTCTACTCAACAGGCATTCCAGGCCCCTGGCTGAGAAGAGAGGAGAGCTGTAAACTTCAGAGCACAGCCAGGCACAGTGACTCATACGTGCAATCCCAGCACTCAGGAGGCAGAGTATCTTAGTTACTTTTCTCAGTTTTGAAGCAACTTAAGGAAGGAGGGATTTATTTGGTTCTGGATTTCAGAACAAGGCTCCTCATGGTAGAAAACAGGAGTGGGAAGTCACTGTCACATTTAATCTACAAGGAAGTGCAAGGCAGAAGGATGCTAGTCTCAGCTCACTTCTGTTTTCCACGCACTCCAGGACCCCGGCCCATAGCGTGCTGCCACCCACACTACATCAATTAATCTACTCTAGAAACCCTGACACATACCCATAAGGTTTATTTCCATGGTAATTCTAGATCTATCAAGTAAACCATCATGATTTAATCATACCATGAAGGCAGAAAGATTACAATTCTGAGGTCATTCTTAGCCACATACCAAGTCTGGGGCTACCTAGGTTACATGAGACTCTGACAATGAAAACTGGAAGAAAGGGGCTGGAGAGATGGCTCAGTGGTTAAGAGCACTGACTGCTCTTCCTAAGGTCCTGATTTCAAATCCCAGCAACCATATGATGGCTCACAACCATCTGTAACAAGATCTGACGCCCTCTTCTGGGGTGTCTGAAGAAAGCTACAGTGTACTTACATATAATAAATAAATTTTATAAAAAAGAAAAGAAAAGAAACTGGCAGAGAACGAATCATCCAAGTGAGATGTTTCATGGGTAGGGAGCAGGTACAGAGGAAGATGAAGCAGTCAGGTTCCTGAGGGCCCAAGGGGTGCAGGGCAAACCCTAAAGCCAAAACAGACTGCGCTGTGCTGTGCTGTGTGCACCAGAAGCTGGCCTAGACGTTTTTAACAATTAAATCTCGTGGTACCTCTGTGCAAATGGAACCTCACATCCACAGAAACAAACTCTCACCTCAAGAGACTGTAATAAGTCATTTAAATCTTTCCATCGCAAAGTCACAACCTTCTTTGTAAGAGGTTGTTTTAATTTTCTATCTTTTTTTCTTTTATTGAAAAATAGATTTTTATTTTCAGGACACATTCTGATTATGGTTTCCCTCTCTCACCTCCTCCCCAGCAGAATCCACACCCTGACTTTCAAGCTCTCCAGAGTAGATTTCATGACCAAATAGTCTCAAACCCCATTACCTCCTTATCAGCTTTAAATATGTCTTTCTTGCAGGCTGCAGTAGTCCTCCATTCAAAGTAATGCACACAGTCTGTGGCAGTTACAAATTCAGGAGTTCCCTATTAAAAAAAAAAAAAAAAAAAGAATGTTAACACACCACTCAGTAATACAAGTTTGTTTTTAAACCTGAAACATTGTAAAATCTCCTGAAAATAAGGGTGCAACAAGAGGAAACATAACTGCCTTACTTCAACAAGTTCACCAAGAATATCCGCCCAAACAGAAAAGTAAGTTGGGAGATGAGAGTCTCCAGACATCCTGTCTAACTGACTGCCCAGCTGCCCCAATTCCACAAGCAGAGTAAACTCATGGGAAATTATCCTTCGCCTTCTTCTCAAGAGCCAAATGGTCTCTGAACCAAAAAACAGCAAAATCAGGGCCAGAAAGTATGACTTCATCCATCCTGTAAGGAGGTCCCCGAGGAGCCCACGAGCAGCAGAGCCTGGGCAGAGGCACCAGATCCCACCCCAGACAGCCCCTTCTGGCAACCAGACCAGTTAACTCTAGTTAACCCCTGCAGAGCAACAGTTAACTTCTACCTTCCCCAGCCCATGAGAAAGACCAAGGTGTTCACCTCCAAGTCCTGTTTCTCCTACAGTAAACACCAAGCTCTTAAGAACAATCAACAGAAGTAAATCAGCAGCTAGCTTGCTCTGCAACATGACCTCCATGGTTCATGCTGCCACAAACAGACTTTAAGATCTCAATTTGCACAATAGTGTGGTTATAGGTTGGTCTAAAATTAACATTCATCCTAACTCAAGTTTCACTCCAATTCTCACCATCTTTAAGACACATTTAGTTGGTGGTTCTGGGTGGTAGTGACGTGATGTGAATATAAATTGGGGGGAGGGGGAAATTGACCATTTAGTCCTCCAGGATCAGAATTCCTGTAACAAGAACACCAGAAGGGGAAAATGTTCTTAACAAAGAGCTTGAAGAGGGCCCCACTCACCAGGGTCTTCCCACACAGAAATGTAATGCTAGTCTGGATTCTGTGCTGTGAATCTGAAGGCTGGCAGCCCATAGTGGTGTTGAATTCCAGGAGTGATCTGGCTGAACTTCTCAAAAGTGAGTCACCTGTTTGGAGAGGATAAGAATGAACACACAATGAACAAACATAAAAGCACGTAGGCTCTTTTCTCACAGATAAGCACTAGGCAAGCCAGGAATGTTAAACACGCAGGGTTGTCTCTTCAAAGGGAGAGTAGATAACCTGTTTCCAGCCCAGGAGGCTGGGGGCAGGGGTGGTTAATAGCCTGGTGACCTCTGTGCTATTTCTGTAAGGCCAGGCCACAGCAGCTGCCCCAGACCCCTCCCATGAGCCTGCTTCCCCCAGACTCCTCCCATGAGCCTACTTCCTTAATCTATAGAATCTATCTATACAGAAGACTCACTTGAACCTCACAAAAGAATCAATGTAGTCATAAGTAAAGATTTATTGAACACATGGGATGGAGTTAATTAAAACCAGAGAACTTTTTTTTAATTGTGCTTTGCTTAAATGTGCCTAAAATAAACTGTAAGTCTCAAATTTTGAACCAATACTGGCAACTGAGTTGTGTGGAAGAGAACTGCCTGTTTATGTCCTGTAAAACTATGCTTTTGGTGGCTTGGTGGTCAGGAAAACCTTCACAGGAGTGGCACTGCATACTCTGCATCCAAGCAATGGAAAGACTAAGAGAAGTGTATCTCTCTCGGGGTTCAAGACAAGCAAGGACTACTCAATTAGACAACAGCTTTTAAAAAGAAGAAGAAGAAACATAACCGTAATATCTGTTATTCAAGTCTGCTTGAAATATCTGGTCTCTCTGGTGTTCCTCTAAATCTTTCTGACCTGCTCAGCAGGCAATTTATAGAAACACTTCCAGGACTGTAAGGCCATCTAAAACACAGGCTCCAGGCTGGAGCAAGAGGAGGAGCCAAAGCCTGGTGAGGTTGGGCTGAGCAGGGGGGATTAAGTGACACAGTTGGGGCGGAACTTAATAATCTCCACCCCCTGCCGAGGCTTCAACATTATATCTATCCCTCCTTGCTCTAGCGGGCAGCAAGAAGCACAGCACCGCCAGTTACCACGCAGACATCCTGGGGAACTGAGGTAAGCTAGGGTTCCCCGCGTGAAGCGCGGCAATGCGAGGGGAGGATTCTGCAGATGAGGGTAGGATTCCGTTGCAAGGGGAGGATTCCACGCGTTAGAGGATTCCGCAAAGGAAGGGTTCCACAGGAGGGAAGGGCTCTACGCGAGGTGAGGGTTCCACTGATCCGGCAGCTCGAGGGCTCCGACCAAGAGTTCCAGGCCGCTCAAAGGTTCCCCTACGCGAGATTCAGCGCTAGGGTGAAGATTTCTGGGCTACAAGAAAACTCAGCACTAGGTGCCCCACTGCTCACCAGTGTTCTGAACTACACGAGGGCCGATAGGGCCGGTAGAAAGCCGAAAGCCGCCGCTGCCGCCATGCCGCGTCAGCAAGAGGAAAAGGGAGGGGGGCGTCCAGCGCGGGCCGACTGCTGCACTGGGGGGGGGGGGGGTTTACGGGCGATTTAGAGCACGAGGGTGCCACGCTGCGCAAGGGGAGCAGGGGTTCGCGCTAGGGCACCACGCTGCTGGAGAGTTGGGGGGGGGGGTGGAGATCGGAGGATTTCTACACGACCTGATCCGCGGTTTGCGGGGCAGGGGGAAGGTTCGGTGGGTTCCGCGGTGGAGCTCTGGAGATCGGAGGATTTCTACACGACCTGATCCGCGGTTTGCGGGGAAGGGGGAAGGTTCGGTGGGTTCCGCGGAACTGCGCGAGCCAGGGTGCTGGCGTGTGCGCTGCCCCCCCCCCCCCCCCCCCGTTCAGAGGATTTTAGCACAACTCCAATTGTGCTGCGATTCTGGTTGTGCCGAGTTGCGAGAGAGGCTAAGGGTGAAAAGCTGCACAAGGAGGGGATTCGGAGGGTTTAGAGGGTTCCGCGGCACTGCGCCGCAGTGCTGCCCGAGGGTTCGGAGCAATTCCGGTTGTGCCGTGATCCTTGGTTGTGCTGAGTTGCGGTGAGGGAAAGGGAAGGGAAAGCTCAGAGGGTTCCGAGCTATCCTGAGGGTGCGAAGCTGCACAAGGGCAGGGTTCCGAGGGTTCCGCGGCACTGCGTGAGCCCCGGTGCCGCGCTGCCCAAAGGTTCGGAGGGTTTTAATGCGATTCCGGTTGGGCTGTGATTCTGGTTATGCCAAGTTGCGCGAGGGGAGGGGAAGAGACGGCTCGGAGGATTCCGAGGTATCCTGAGGGTGCAAACTGCACAAGGGGAGGATTCGAAGGGTTCTGTGATCAGGGCCAACGCTCAAAAGTGCCATGTTACAGGAGAGATGAACTCAAAAGTGCCACGTTGCAAGAGAGGCAAGCTCAAAAGTGCCGCGTTGCAGGAGACGGAGGGAAGGGCAGGGTTTGGCGCTATCCTGGCTATGCATGAGGGTGCCACACTCCTGCGCAAGATTAGGGTTCCTCATTGGCCATGCAAATGAAGGTGCCCCACTAGCGGACAGGAGGATTCAGAGGGCTCTGCACTATCCAGGCTGTGCTCAGGGGCACATGAAGGTGCCATATTCTATACAAAGGGAGAGTTCAAAGGGTTGGACCCTCAGAGCGCATTTCGAGTGGATTCAGGTTTCATGTTATGTTGCCTAGTTGTGCTAGGGTTCAGCGCAAATCTGGGCAAGGGACTGTACATTGTATTCGATGCAATCAAGTTGGCCATTGTGCTAAGGAGTGCCTTTAACCCAAGGCTTGTCTGAGCTGCAGACAATGGGGCTAATGGAAGATGGGCCATCTGTCCGGTCATATCCGTACCCTCGACCTCTCAGTGACATTCTATATCTGGGCCCACCTATTCCCTCTAGTCTGGTCCCATTTTCAGAACCTGGAGAGACCCTTCTGACTTTGTCACCAGGACCAATTATTATCCTCATGCCTACCACCCACGTGGTACCCCACCCACTACGGTCTTTAGGCTATTGCTAAGTGGCTACTACAAACAGCTCTTTTAACAACCCACCAGTTCTCATCACAACACTCCTATTCTCAGTTACTAAAAAGCCTTAGTAGTTCTTATCACTCGGTCCAAAACCCTGAAAAAAATTAATCAGGCCATTGTTCCCACCTCCTCTGTTGTACTGGCTGGTACATCTTGGGATCACCTTGACACAAGCTAGAGTCACTAGAGAAGGAGGAGACTCAATTGAGGAAAACGCCTCCATGAAATCCAGCTGTAAGGCCGCATTTTCTCAATTAGTAACCAATAAGGAAGGGCCCAGCCAATTGTGGGTGGTGCCATCTCTGGGTTGGTTGGTGGTCCTGGGTTCTATAAGAAAGGAAGCTGAGCAAGCCATGGGTAGCAAGCCAGTAAGCAGCATCCCTACCACCACCGGCCTCTGCATCAGCTCCTGCCTCCAGGTTCCTAGCCTGCTTAACTATGATGTGGAAATAAGCCAAATAAGCCCTTTTCTCCCCAACTTGCTTTTTGGTCACGGTGGTTCATCACAGCAAGAGAAACCTGGAGTAAGACACCATCCTACCCTACTCACCTCTCCCTGAGATCCAAATAGGGTGTGTCTCAGACCCATCCCACTCCTCTCTAAAACATAAATGGCAGGCCCCTACCACCACAAAATGAAATGTTAAAACCCTGTCTATCTTTCCAGGCTCAAGAAGGTTCCCCCAATTTCATTCCATACCTCTAAGCCCCACCTTTTAAGCTCACAATATACAGACTTCCCAGTTCCTATCAATCGCTGAGGAATAATCACCAACTTCTTTGTCTGCTCCCTTTCCTGAGTACATTCCAAGTTCTGCTTTTCCTGGATACAATACAGAAAGACCTATAACTGGCCCTGGGCCCAGTACACACCATGGCAGCTTTTCCAAAACCCCTTGACATCCCCTTCACTCTGGTCAGATGAGCATATCATCTGCAACACTGTACAGTCTAAGTTTAAATGGCTCTCAGGCCCAGGCCCCTCCCCAACGCCTGAAATCCCCCTGTTGACATTCCTGTCTGGAACCTTCTTCCACTGCTACCCTCCTGTGACTGAATAATTACCAAATTAACTTGGACAGCCTTATTCTCCTATGGGCCACCCACTTCCTGGATCCCAACCAATTATTCCCTCAACAAGAGCCCTGCAATTTTTCATTCCAGTGGTATTGGAACTGGAGCCAACACCTCTCCTGGGCCACAATATGACAACCTACAGTCCCTTGAAAACATAAGGGTGGATGGGGAGACACCTACTAGTCCTTCCTCAAATACTGTTGTGTTGATTTTGTTAGCCCAGGAGTACAGGCAGAGGCACCTACAAAGGGGCAAGCAGTTGAGTCCCATACAGGAAGGGGGTAACATAAGGATGACATAATTTGGGAGTTGCCCAGGAAAAAACCCTCCACGTGGGGTACCTACAACTTCAAATTGGGCTTATACATCCATGGGGCAAAGAGCCTCCTCCAAACTTTACAACTGTCATTTCTGTTCCGATGAGCACAAAACCTCAAGACTGAGATACCACAAAGAGAGTCAAGGACAGTCACCCCTTCTTTAATCTCAACACTCCTCTCATAGAAACACTACCATTGGCAAATTCCAGCCATCTCTGATCCAGGGCTGGGGAAGGACTCCTGGATTTGTCTGAGGGCTGCCAAATAACTTATACTAGGGTAGGCATTCAACTTAAGACACACCAACCATGAACATATAAATCTGTTAGCAGGACCCCTGGCTGGGACAGCTGGGGAGACCAACTAAATTCAGTACCAGAAACAAATTGTCCCCATTTGCCTTGCCTTGGGAACTTGGGACTTATGTGCACATCAGGACAACACTCACATGATTGCTACTCCAGAGGATACTCTTTCTCACCCTGGACTAAGATGTTCCAGGGGTGGGAAGTCTACAGACATCTTATCTGTCCATAACAGTCAGAGAAAGAGAAACTTCAAGCTATTCCCTGTCCACCTGGGAAAGACCTAGCAGGGCCATCAGCTACGAGCACACCAGTGACAGGGCTCCAACAGGTATAACACAGACAACTGACCAGTTAGACTAGGAAAGACCTGACCCCAGTATAGCAAAGTATGGTCACCTTACAAAATCCAATACACGCCCTGGCTACAGCGATCCTCCAGAAGAGTGGGCACTAGATGTAACAGCTGCTGGAAGCGGAGCATCTGTGCCTTCCTAGGGAAGACTGCTGGCTCACAGGACCATCCAGCCCGGCAGGGGAAAGGCTAAACGATTATTAGGAGAGAGAGAGTAGAAAACACTTGAGATACCTGGACTATTTGGGGACCATGTGGCAGGCCAAATGTTCACTTTTACAGCTTTGCTGTTTGGCCCTCCTTTTCAGCTGTCTAACTAAGTTCCTCCAACAAAGGCTCCAAGTTTTTATTGCCAAGACAGTCACAAACTCTTCATGGCCAAAGGGTACCAGTCCTTATACAACCCAGAAGGTCAATGAGCCCCTACCACCTTTGAGACCATCACAGCCAACCTCTAGATTCTAAGGCCTAGAAGACAGTAGTCTCCCAGAAACGTTTTCCCTTTGCTCCTGAGCCAGGATGCTGGGTAATGCCCTCAGGGCACGAGGGATTGAGTCAGGCTGTACTGGGAGATAACCCAGCCTCACCTATCCCTCCACCTGCAACAGCAACAACAAAAATATGCTGGGTATAGAAAGCACAACTCACCCTACTCCCAGTTAAACCACAAGAACAGCTGTAACTTCCTGATAGCTCTGTGTTCGTGCGCTGTGTGTATGTGGTGTGCATATTTCCCTCAGCCCCTCAAAGGCAGCTAACCTTCATTCTGTTTCAATGAGCAGCCTCAGCCACTCAAGATGGAGTCTGAGTTCTTCCCTCACTTCTTACAATGCCCACCAAGATGTCCTAGAGCATACTTACCTTATACTAAAAACAATATTTGTATTTTGCTAATTAAAACAATGAATCCTGTAGAGACTCCAGAGTCACTACAGGACCCATTTTCACTTCTAATCACTTAAAAGTTTAGGTCAGATGGTTTATGGAGCACAAACTACATGGAGGGAGCCATGCAGTCAGTAAGTAAATCTTGGTTCTGTACATCCAGTGTCCCTTCTTCATTCCGTCAGGTAGATACAGTTACACACGCTCTGATAGGCTCCATAATGGCTCTGATCAGATGTGGGCTCCTCCTAAAGACTCGTGTGCTGCCCACAGCTCAGCCTCATCTCTCTCAGATCCTGAAATGGGCCAACTCCACCCCAGCATGAACTGTGGTGCTTTGCCAACAGGGACAACTTCAATCATGAATTCCTGGAAAGAATCTCTCCCCATAAACTGATCTACTAATAAAAATACTAATAAAAAAACTTGTATGACTATGGACAGTATGCAAGGATGCCTATCCCACAGCCTAATTATAATTTCTTTTGGGGGCTATCTTTAGCCTCAGCACCAACACACACACACACACACACACACACACACACACACACACACACACCACAAAAAAAAAAAAAAAAATTCCTTGCCCAGCTCTGCAGCAGCCCTAACCTTTGGGAGTCAATCAGGTGACAACTGAGGCAGGCCTGCTGCTGCACCCTGCCTCTGCGCTCACCATGCTGTGTCTTGATTGCCTTGATTTACTGTTCCACATGGGAACATGCTGCCCAAGGTTAGCATTGGCACTGTCACTCACATTTGGCTCCATAATAAACTGTCTCTTAATCCCTCTGAGGTAAGAGGTATTTTTTTCTATCAAAACTGTGAAATCACAAATGTGATTTAAATGTGAACCATTTACTAATGTACTACTGAAGTCTAAAGTCACGGCACAATTACTATAAACATGGGTTTGTCTATTTTTCTCTGCCTATTTTTGATATGCCTTTTAATATAATTACTGAAAAACTAGTCCATTTTTAGCAAACTTAATTTTTAGATATTGATAAATGGCCACTATTGATATTTTAAATGCTCCTATTTTTAATGACAAAAAGATGATTACAATCAAATTTAAAGTAGTAATAACTTGGACCACCCCACTTTAAAAGAAACATTTTTTAAAAAATAGCAGAGAACGCAGTTATCAACAGGAGAAAGAGCTCACAACTATCTCTCAGGAAGTTTTGATGGTGTAGGTCAAGAATAAAATGAGCCTGGACTACAGGACCATCACCCTAACTCATAACCTACTATGGCTGCCTTCAGCTCTTTCCCAGATTAATCTGTTAATTATGTGCAAATCTCACTATTCCCGCTCCCTGGGCAAAACTGACCACAGATAGCTAAGACCCAGAGTCCTCTCCTCCTGAGCACATCTGCTTTGACCCATCTCAGTGGAACCTGTTCCTCACCAAGCGGTCCTGACCCTCAAAAAGGATACTCTAGAATGACTGAACCAAGGAAACAAGAAAGGAAGGGCTTGAGTCCAACAACTGTCCTTTACTGTGAGGCCACAACACCATCGCTTCCAAGAGGTACAAGGAAATGGAGGTGAAGGAGGAGGACAATTTAAGGCAATTTAGGGCTGAAGCGATGGATGGCTCAGTGGCTAAGATCACTTGTTCTTGGACAGGACCAGAGTTCAGTTGCCAGAACCCACATGGCAGCCCCAAGGAGTCAATGCCTTCTTCTGAATTCCAAGGGCACTAGGCATACGCGTGGGTACACAGGCATACATGAAAGCGGACATCCATACATATGAAATGAGAAATTTAAGGAAAAAGGTGAGAAGGAAGAGCCATACAGGTAGGAGACATCCTTCCATATTCAATATCCACCCTATAATCCTCCCTAATTATTGTCTGCATGATACTCACTGCATGGAAATAACCTTGTTATCGCATACTGGATATTCAAAGTGAAAAATCAAGTTAAAGTTATAAATTTTTTCCCAGTTTGTGTGTCACCTGCATGTGGTAGCCAGTAGAAAACAGGCCAATGTGAGCCATCCAACATGGGTGCTGGATAAAAACCTCAGGTCCTCTGGAAGAACAATAACGTTCTTAACCACTGAGCATTGAACCTGCCCTAAACTGTCTTTTACCATTTTTAACTATTATAAAAGCCACCTGGGTGTGGAAGAGGTGGGACACTTTCAGTGAAAGCATAGCCTGCTTTTTTTTTTTTTTAAGGTATTCTAATACCTAGGAGCTGGAGAGGTGGCTCTGCAGGCACAGCACTTGATCCTCTTCCCAGCACCCAGGCCTGGGGATTCACAACCACCTGGCAGCCCCAGCTCCATCTGACCCCAGCAGAGTCCTGAACTCAAAAGGCAAGCAGCCAGAATGCTCTTTTAGGAAATGTCTATTAGACACTGCATTGATTACTATATCATAACCATGCAGCTGTGTACACAGCTGTACCGCAGGGCATGCTCACAGGACAGCTTTACTTACCCACTGAGCGGCAGTTCTCTGTCTTTAGGTCACACATACAGATAGCACTTGTAGGCCCACAGCTGGAAATACCCACATTTCCACAGACGTTGATCTTATAAACTGCATTGTTTTTGGAGTCAACAGCTTCCCATGTGTAACTAGAAAGAAATAAAGGAGGCAAGCTTGTCATTGTTATTGATCTGACAATAATCACCTTCTCTCTAGTCTGGCATTCTAGCCATATTTGCTTTGACTACTACAAATAAGAAGTTACTCCCATTAACCACAGATACCAAGTCAAATTCGGCAAAACATTTTGGAAAGGAGTTCAAGATGGCTAGGAAGCCCTCAGACTACACAACCCCATGTTTGTTCTAAGAACATCAACGCCATTAAGCAGATACTAGAATACACTGTGTGTAAAGTGGGACTGGTCCAGTCACCCCAGAGTTCTGAAGACCCAAATGACTATTATTTTAGTTTGCTTTGAATTATCATTATTTTATGTGTATGGACGTTTTGCCAACATGTCTATTGTGCGCCACCTATGTACAATACCCAAGGAGTCCAGAAAGTGTCAGTCCCTCTGGAACTGGAGTTACAGGCGTTTGTGAGGTTCCAAGGAGTGCTAGGATCAAACCTAAGTCTCCTAAAACAGCAGCCAGGGAAACTGCTGAGCCACCTCTCCAGTCCCTCCACGGGACTGTTCTTAACTCTCAAGCTTTTTAACCTCTTTGAGACAGGTGAAACGTCTGATGCCCCTGCCTCCACCTCCTGAATGCTGAGATTACAGACTTACACCACCACACCTAGACTTAAGTGGTCTGAGGACCAAACACAGGCTTAGTTGAACATTAGGCGAGCACTCTACCAATTGGGCTTCATCCCCAGTCCTGGGATTCTTTTGTTCTTGAAAACTAGCTGTAATGTGTAAGCAGGCCTGCTTTTGGTACAGACTACAGTCCTGACGTGACAGCCATGCTAAGAACTGCCATCTGCCTCACGATGAGGTAAGATCTACTGCAGGCTGCCTCACTACAGAGCTCAGCCAAAGGCACTCTAAGAGCTATCTATCAACCTCAACACCGGGGTAAAATCAGTGAGGGGTGTTCCTTCTGCCCCAAGTACATCATCCTCAATCCTCTACTCTTCCTGGGACTCATTTCCTCAGCAAGAGTACAAGGAGGAAAGGAAGAGAATAGGTACAAAGCTGCCTGAGCGGCTAAATCAGATTTGCTGGGATAAACTTACCCAGAAGTAGGGAAGTGAGCCAGCTCCCACCCATTCCCAGTGGACCACATTTGGCTCTTTTAAGTATGGCCTCACAGAAGTTCCCAAAGCTACCAGGCACTGTCCTGTCTGTCCCCCACCGTCCCCACCCCCACCACCCCCACCCTGCCCCAGCACCAACAGCTATTAGACAACTCACTTAACCTTAGGTCTGGAGTCCAATCAGACCTCCACCCCTCCCCAATCCCACCCCAAAGCATCCCTATCCAAGCATCTGGCAGGACCAGGGAATTTGTGGCCACTAAGATACTACAAACCTGAAAAACTGGTTACTTAAGTGCTGGGCCTGGGGTGATGTCAGGCTTTAAAGCAGGAACTACTCAACTCTGACAGACTGATTACCTCCAGAGCCAGGACGATTATGCCAGAGGAAAAAAGATCTCAAGCAATCTAGCTGACCCAGAGAAAACCATCAATAAAGCCTTGTTCCTTCTTCCTTTGGGGGGCGGGGGGGGGGGGGTAGGGGGTGCAGCAGGAAACTTAATTTGTTTCACGGTGTATACTGTTTTTCTTTGGGGGGGGAGCCTGGAATTGTAAATGTCCTTCCTCCTATGTCTCCCCACTACCGAGCTTCTACGTTACTGCTTGAGAAACGCAACAGTGTATAAAGTGTATAAGATGGCAACAGTTCCCCAGCTTCCTGCTAACCTGTTCCAGTAAGGGAAGGAAAGTAAGTGAACTCGGCACAGGACAAGCTCTGCTGGGAACTGAGCAGGCACATTACCGAAGGTAACAGACAGACCCCGTAACTATGTCAGGCTGGGAAACTTACTCTTCTGAGCCCTGACAGACAAGCAGCAGAGCTTTAGGGGTGGGGGAAAAAAGAAAGGAGAGCTACTTGACCTAGGCTGCAGGACTGAGTCAGCGGCAGGTGTGGAGGCCACAGAAGCCACGCCTGTCCTGCAGTCTTTAAATATATTTGAAACAAATGCAGCCCTCGGCACTTAGAAACTTTCTTTAAACGTTTAGGTAGTGATTTGTAGGTTATCAGTACATTTCTGTTACAGAAATGCTAAACTCTCATTGGGAGCCTGTGATTAAGTTTTTCCAAGCTGGCAGGCAGTTCACTGAAACCCTTAGCTTGTCATCATTACAGCTCCTCCCAGTCCGATGACTGAAGTGCCTGCCTGTACCACAGAAAAGAAGTTAGCAATGAGAACCAGGTCTAAAGAAATGCAGACAGAAGAAAACTGAAAAGGGTGAAATGAGCTGCACAGAGGTCAGGAGGAAAGGCTGCTTTCTGAAATTTTATTTTCCTTCTATCTGTGTCTCATACAAAATCAAAATGGAAGTCATGATATACATACAGAAGGCAGAGCCTATCACCTACTTTAGTTCTTGAATAGACTTTCTCTGGAACTGACTTACCGGCTCACAGGCAGCCCTCCATAGGCGCCAGCCCTCCATAGGCGCATGCACTCAGCCCCATCAAATTGGCCCACAGTTCCCGGTGGGTGGGGGGTAGGGCACTAGCTTGGCTTAGTCACATCACTCAAGAGCAAAGAAACAGTTGCAATGTTTCCTAAACTGAAACCTGATGACCTGCAGGCTATTAACACTTGAGTAGGCCTAATTCCAGCAAACATTGCAGCTGCTTTAAAACAATCCAACATGCTTGGCTCCTGAGCACAATCAGGCAACTGAAATAATGTGTCAGGAACCTCATGGGAAAATAGTTAATTAGTTCTGCAGAACAGTGAAAGTGAGTCAACATGCAGATACATGTGCTCTGGTACTATTACTTTAAAATTAGTTTATAATAAGCCCAAGAGTGGTAGGAATATATGACAATTCTTTTAAACAAATGCCATGTTTATTAAGGAGAGGGCCGCATGTTTGCAGCCAAGTGTAATGGTGCAGGTACAGGCAGTGAAGGATGGAGGGTCAATAGTTCAGACAGCCCTGGCTACACAGTGAGGCCTAGGCCAGCCCAGACTAGGCAGGAAACCATTTCAGGCTAGGCAGAGCGGTGCATGTTTTTAATCCCGATGCTCTGGAAGCTGATAGTCTGTTGAGTTCAAAGCCGGACTGATCTACATTCAGAGTTCTTGGACAACCAGGGACCAGGGACCTTGTCTCAAGAAAGAAAAGAAAAAGAAAGCAAAAATAAACAGTAGAAGTTGTCACATTTGAAATTACAAACTAGATGACTGTAAATTTCCTGGCATACAAAGGCCAAGCAGCCAAAATGGCCTGGGCTGCAATCATTCTTAAAATGATATTTGTAAAAGGCTGAAAAATCAGTATGACCATATTAAAGAACCCCGGAGTGAGGGCATTAAAGTGTGCGGTTGCATCTTTAAGGGGCAATAAATTTTGTCTTTTAGGAAAAAAATCTCTATTTACAGAGAATATGGATAGCCAAAATTAAAATCCCATCCTGTAACAACAGTTCAGTGCTGAGCAAGAAAGGCCCCTTAGCTGAAAGGCCCCAACCCACCCTTACCCAAGTTTACACAAGTGAAGCTTTTAACCTTAACACACAAGGCTCTGAGAAAAGCGCGGTGCAGGCTGTGCTGTGCAGGCGGGCGGGCGGGCTCCACTCGCACCCAAGTAGCAGGCAGACCTGCTACAACAGCAGAGCCACAGCACAGGAGTCAAGTCCCTCACCTGCTGCTCACAGTACTGCTTACTGTCACTGGCTCCTCTCTGAGTTCCAGCTCATTTGAGGAACTGCCTTGGGCATTGAGGAGGAGGAGTAGGGAGAACCTGCAAGGCCCAGGGATCCCGTTGTCCCACCATTGAGAAATTCAGTCACTCTCCTCAAATGAGAACACCGAGTTGTAGCTAGAACTACCCTTCTGAGCACTAAGCTCTACTGAGAAACCTTGGCACTGAACGTGAGCATCAGTCTCAGAAGTGGCAGAGTGCACACCTCTAATCTCAGTACGCAGGACACACAGGCAAGGGCATCACTGAGCGACCAGTCAGGGCTGAAGACATCATTTCAAAAAGAAAAAAGGAATGGAAGTAAAGAAAAGCAAACTAAATCCCCAATTTCCCAACTCATCATACACCCTTGAAAAGCTCCAATTCTTGATACCATGTGCCACAATGGCTCCACTAAGCCACACAGTAGAAGTGGGAGGGATCTTAGCACAGGTATACGGTGTCTGTGACCTGACACATCGTTCCTCTGGAATCTAACTCCTGCCTCTAGAACCCTAGCCAGCAGGGAAACACACAGCCCATTCTCAGCTAAGGACATCGCTCAGCCAGTATTAAGGCTTACCTACCATACATGAGGCTATGGTGGCTGAGTGAAAAAAGTCCCGCATAGGCACACGTGTTAGTGGTGCTCTGGTCAGATTATGAAACAATAGGAGGTGGAGCCTTGCTGAAAGAACCTTCTTACTGGGGGCAGGCTTTGAGGATTCCCAGCCACACCCAGCTTTGGTCTTGACATTTTATCAAAGTAACTAATCCAGAAGCCCCAAGTTCCATCCCAAGTAGCACATATAAACTAGGCACGGTGGTACATGTCTGTAATCCTAGCATGTGGGAGGTAGAGTCATAGCAACATAGCAAGTTGGGGATCATACTAGGCTATATGAGACTGTCTCAAAAATATTACAAAACAGGATGGTTCTGGGACACAGAAACTGCTTTCTTCAATTAAGTTCTTCAGTCTAAACTACTAAGAGCGCCTGGCCACAACTACTCTGAAGGTCACCTGCACTTCACTTCCAGGGAACTACTACTTACAAAGCATTCGAAAGGAAGCCAGGCTAAGGCAATAGCTACACAAAAGAGGGCTGCTTTCATACTAACAGATATGAGGTCCCCAAGAATCTATATGCAAAAAAAAAAAAAAAAAACAAAACAAACAATAAACTGCATGTGGTGAAGTGTCCTAACAACTGGGCAGTTAAGGCAAGACAGCTCAATGGGTAATGCTCTCGCTGCCAGGCCCGACAACCTGAGGCCCATCCCTGGGACCCACAAAGTAGAAAGAAACAATTTCCTTAGTATTGTCTGACCTCCACACATGTGCCATGGGAAACAGATATCACATACACAACACATACACAACAAATAACAAATTGTTTTAAGGAATTTTTTGTTTTGTTTTGTTTTTTGTTTTTTTCGAGACAGGGTTTCTCTGTGTAGCTCTGGCTGTCCTAGAACTCACTCTGTAGACCAGGCTGGCCTCGAACTCAGAAATCCGCCTGCCTCTGCCTCCCAAGTGCTGGGATTAAAGGTGTGCACCATGTTTTAAGTATTTTTTAAAATTACAAAACTACACACACATACTTCTTAAAAAAAAAAAAAAAAATCCCCAGAACCCACCTAAAGCCAAAAGTCTGTCAGCTCAGCACCCCTTTAAGAGATTGAGACCTGGTGTGCACAAGAGAGAAACACAAGGACCTTGTATCACAGCTACAGTTAAGGCAAAGACTGGCAGCAGAGGTTCTCTCCTGACCTTTCCATTTGCATGTATGAATCTGTAATCTGTCTTCCTTTTAAAAAAACAAGTTAGTGGTCCACACAGCAAAGTACACACTCAGTAGAGTCACTAGCTGGGGGTGCTTTCTGACTCTATAGTGAGCACAAATCTGACTCAACCTGAACTTCCAAATGTGACTGTGCTTCGGGCTCACACACCAGAATGCTCCAGCAGTGCACACAAGCTGCAACCTGCTTACTCTTCCTCAGCACCAGTGTTTCAGCTCATATTCAGCACACGGGTCTCTACTGAGAGATCAGGAAGGGACAAGATAGGGTCCCTAGTGGGCCTACAGCAAGGCAGGTAGAGAAAAGTGTATCTTGTGGGCTGTGTACTATAAGAACAAAATCTGGTCTGGCAGGGTGACTCACCCTGACCAGACGATGACAGTGGAAAGCACATGAGTTTGACACAGCAGAGCCCAGGATTATATAGGAAGTACTTCACTTCCTATTCTAACCAACCCACAAGACTGTGGATAAAGATCTGAAGCCTAATCACAGAGAGAAGGTGCAGATGGGAGTGCTGGGCATTATTAGTCTGCCTTCCCAGAGAGCTGCACAGGCTCTGAATGCAGGAATCAATTGGGTAAAGAGGGGTCTAGCCTGAACCCCTAAATCAACTGTGACACCTAAGTCCATTTTCAGAGGCAGAGAGAGACAGGGCTGGCAGGCAACCAGGGCCCAATAATGTCTTTGAGCCACATCATGAGGGAGGTTTAGCAGAGGCATTGTGAGGAAGAGGGAGCCCAGGTGCCTCTGGAAAGGCACCATGGTCACAGTAGAAGAACACACAGACCTGGGCCTATGGGCAGAGTGGAATCCATATACTTCCTTGTCCACAAACCGAGCAAACCAAAAGGTCACGAATAAGGAGGAACCTAGATGAGGAACACAGCACTGTGATCTAGCACAAGGATTTAGATTGCTTAAGATCTGAATTCACAAAAAAGACAAGCCGGCTTGAGGCCTCCCAAGAAAAATGCCACATGACACTGAAGGGGGTGGAGGAGAGGCAAGGGCAGACCCTTGTCCTGGGCCACACCCACCAGGATGCTGATGCATCTGGGCTCCAGCTACAACTCCAGAGGCACTGAAGCATGGCGTATGCATGCACACACAGTGCTAGCTTCTGCATGGCTGTGATAACATGTGAGACAATTTAAAAGAGGAAGGGGCTGCTTTGGCTCTTGGTTTCTAAGGTTTCAGTACATGGTCAGCTGGCCCCATTGCTATAGCCTAAGTTGAGACCAAATATCACTGCAACAGGTATTCGATGGGTGAGGCTACTAACCTCACTGAGCCACAAAACACAGGGAATAAGGGAAAGTGGAAGGCATGGGCAGGCCTGAACAAGACAGCACCCTGATGATCCCCTTCCTCCATCTAGGCACCACCTCAGCACTGCCGTTGTCTCCCAGGCGTGCTGTAAAACTATGAATGTTTCTGTGAATAATTCCCTTATTACATCAAGGTCCTTGATAACCCAGCTACCTCACAGTGACTTCATCTGTCACTAGAGACCAAAGCTTTTCAGGGGAGGGAGAGGGGACACACTTCATACCTAAACCACCCCCACCCACGTCCCCACCCCTGCCCCTGTCCCCACCCCCTCCTCCCACACACAAACACACACACACCCCATCTGAAGTGGGAGGGGGGAGATGACACACAACACAACCAAGGACTACACGACACCAGACCACAAAGACAGACAGCTTCCTCCTGGTTGTCTCCTCTGGACAGGCCAGCAGCTGAGCCTCCCCGACCCTAAACTATCCAAATGTAACCACTAACAGCTGCCACCACAAACAGTGGCCAGGTAAACCTGCACTGCCTGGTTACTCAGGAGCCAGAACTCTAATAAGCAAGCAATACCCGCCCTCTAAGACACACAGCTACCAGGAATCTCCCAAAATGTGGCTTTGCTCAACTCAACTCCACCACTCAGACTGCAGACCTACTCCACGTGGGTTCCCTGTGTGTGTGTAAACTGGTGCATTTATCTAAGACTAAGGTTAGTTTCTCATCGTAAACAGTAATGATCTGGATGCTCTCTTGCTTTATTCTTAACTTAAGAAAGAAAGAGGGCTGCATTAAAGTTCAACGGCTGGGCATTTCCCTCAATGTGTGTCGGCCTAAGTTCATTTTTAGTACCAAAAATTAAAAAAAAAAAAAAAAAACCAAAGCTGTGTGCTGGAACCCAGTGCACAGAATCCTAGCTCCACAGAAGAGCTCTGGGAGTGCATGAGTGCCATGCCAGAAGCCCTGGGTTCAATACTGCCCAGCACAGTATAAACCAGGAGCAGTGACATGAAGCTAGAACCAGGTGGGGACAAAAGAGCCAAATGTTAAGGGTCGCCCTTGACCACTAAGTTCAATGCCAACCTGAGCAACAGGAGACTGTCCCAAAGAAGGAAAGGGAGAAGCCAGTGTGTGGCACAGGCTCTGCTGTGAGGATGCAGGAAGGCAATGCTAGCACAGGGACCCACTCAAAACTTCTTGCTAGCAAGGCCCCAATTCTTTGGGGACCCAATGTGCTTCCTTTATGGCCCTGGACACAGGGAGGGCTGGCATTTTAACTGCTGAACAGTCAGCTCAGCTTGTTGGTTTGTGATGTTAATAAGGTTATCAGAGGCTACACATGCTATTTCTTCACAAAAACCACGTAGGCAGACCAGGACTTGTACTTGCAATCCCAGGCTGGTAGCCTGTGGCAGAAGGACTACTTTGAGTTCAAGGCCAACCTGGACCACCATATGACATGTCTAAAGAGTCCTGCTCTGCAAGTACTGGGATCATACCAGGGGCTCAGCAAGAAACTCCACTGGGCAAAGAGAACCTCCCAAGGCCCAATCCTGTGCAGCACAGCTGCACCTCACTTAGAAACAGTGACACACCTGGGGCATGCCATCCACGGCTTCTGAACATAATCACTTAGTCCTCACCGTCTGTCAAGGAGCACACCAACCTCCCCATTTTGGAGACTTGAAACTAGAGCGTGGGTGTAACTTGGCAGGCAGTCCCAGATCACCAAGTGACCAAACACAGCAGGAAGAGCCTTGCCATGCCCTCTGCTCCCAGCACGGACCACTTCCCACTGCATTCTGGCTGCAGAACTGTCACCAACTTCAGTACCTGAACGATAAGAAGCCCTCTGCACAAAAGCAAAGAAATCAGAACTTTCGGGCATTTTTTATTTTGTCGTTTTTCAGTCTCCTTTAAGTTCAGGCTCATCCACTTGCCTCAGCTGCCAAATGATTATCGATATGAGCCATTGTGCTTCATTCCAATTTTGGAGCTGATTTCCAATAGCTCCAAAGTCAATATGGTCGCGTCTGGGATCCAGCCCCAGCTAACTCTTGACATCTCTCCTGTCCCGTCCCATCCCATCCCGTCCTGCCCCGGCCCGCCCGGTCCCCACCCCATCCTGTCCAGTCCCTGTCCATACCCCCTCCACCACCCACCCCACTTCAACCACATTGACCCTTTGGTCTCAAACAGGCACACTTAGATCCTGCAAAGACTCTTCCCCATTACATACAGTAACACACATACCCCTCATTTCCTTCCAGGCCCCCTTTAGATTCGCACCTTACAGAAGAGCCTAGGCATGGTGAGCCCTTTTGGACCCACACCCTTGTTTATTCCCAAAAGCTCCTCAATCCTCTCTCTCATTATTAAGGGATGCCAAGCCTCATGACACCACTGGCTCACCACACTTCCTCTAAAAGACCAGATACAGGAACAGATGGTGGCTTTCACTTGGGAGTAGAGAGTAGCGCGTGTGAGCTGGCGAGGTGACAGGAGGGAGCCGGAGGAGCAGTGATGACTCAGTGGGCACTGCCCTTGTCACTTCTAAGAAGCCCTCTTCTGGGTCATTTCTGGTTTGGTGGCTGTTCTATTTGCAGGCCAGGCGGAGGAGTAGGGAGTTTTTCCACACTAAACATCTGCTTTAAAATGTGCAGCTGACAGCCAGGCCTGTTAGCATAGATTGGTAAAACCAATTGCAATGGAGGCTAAGTCAGGAAGATCACAAGCTCAAGAGTTGTCTTATGGTAACTCAGGGAGACCCTGTCTCAAAGTTTTCAATAAATACATACATATATACATACATACATACATACATACATACAGATTGGAGATACAGCTCAGAGTGCTTGCCACCTATATACCAAGGCCCTAACTTCAATCCCTGGTATTGCCCCAAAAGAGAAGGGAAGAGCTGGAATTAGAACAATCTTACATTTGGTCAAAGCTCAGTGGCCATGTGGCAGCACAAACCTAAAGACTCAACCTAAAAGACCACCTTTGAAACTTACCTTGCAGGCCACTCTTCACTGGTCACATCTGTTTTTAAAATGCTAGCCAGGCCTGTTAGCACATCGCTTGGTGTTTCCTACACTTAAGACACAGCTACAATCAGTAGTCACAAATGCCTGCAGGAATCAGTAAGGCCCCAGGGAACTTGCCCTCCAGCACTAACTGAGCAAGGGAAAACTGCTAAAGGTCAGTGGCTGATCTGATGTTTCACACCCGAGGGAACAGGACAACGGGATTTTCCTCCACTGTAATGACTGTGTGTGTAGCAGTGGGTCTGTCAGAGTCCAAAATAGGACATGACACAATCTTTGGCACCTCAAAATCTTGTCAGCAATAGCCGACTTCCAGTTTTAGAGCAAGGTGAAGTGACCAAACATTTTCCCACTAACCTCTTGGGGCTATATGTACAGCAGACATTCCCAACCTCTAGGGTGCTGCCTCCACTATACACAAACAACACAGGGCTTGGTGGCTCATGCCTTTAGTTCCAGCCCTTGGGAGACAGAGGCAGGCTACGCTGATCTCTAGACATATATGCATGCACACGCGAGCGCGCATACACACACATACATACATACACACACACACACACACACACACACACACACACCACTGCCTCTTTCTACTTCCAGGAAATAGAATAAAGCAAAAACGAACGGGACCCAGCCCAATAGGGGGCACCGGCACTGGCACCTGCCCACACCCCACACCTATTGTGCCCACAAGTTCTGGTGCTAGGAAAAAGTCTTGCAATCTGCTAGCTCAGTATCTCAGAACTGAGTGTGAGGTGGGACTAGTGACCCACAAACCCACAGCTTCAAATACTTTCAGAAAGTAGAACCCTTTCTTAAACCTCATGAGCAAGCACTCACTCACTGAGGCAGAAACTCTTGGGGCACTAAGGGGTGACAAAAAGACGGTGACTTCCAACAGTGGCTTCCAGTGGAGCATGGTGGTACTCCTGTACGCCCCACATTCCTAGCACTCAGGACACTAAGACAGGAGGATCACAAGTCTGGGGCCAGAGAGCCAGTCTCAAAAAGTAAGGCAGCTGTGTGGGGGAGGGACAAAGACCCAAAGGTGATCTGACACCAGCTTCGTCATCCAGCTGTCTCAGATAGGACTTACACGGCCTGCCAACAGGCAGCACACAACGCTCTGCCAACTATCAAGAGGAGCCAACAGCTGCCTCCTGGCAGGAACAGCAGCACGAGGTAGGTGACCCACAGGAGAATAAGGAAAGACCAGTCTCTGGCATGTCCCGCCCATTCCTCATCTCCCCCAAGACAATTTATAGCCAAGTTCCAACAAATGTTCCCAGCCCTGCCCTGAGCAGCTGCAAGGACGACAGATGTCCAAAATGAGCACAATCAAGAGCCGCCAGCTGAGGGCAACATGAACACAAGACAACAACCAACAGAAATGGGCCCAAGACAAAAAATAAAAGTTGGGCAAGCCAGGCATGGTACTGCTTGATTGTAATCCCAGCATCTGGGGGCTAAAGTAGAACAATTCTGAGTTCAAGCACAGCATTGGCTATGTAGTGAAACCATATCTCAAAAAAACAAATAGCTGAGCAGTCCTGGGGATGGTAGGGGTTGGGGGGAGAAGCAGGCAGATTTCTGTGAGTCTGAAGCCAGCCTGGTGATCAAAGTTCCAGGACAGCCAGGGAAACACAGAGAAACCCTTTTTTTCCTACAAAGAAAAACAAAACAAAACAAAACAAAACAAAACAACCACAAAGCTGTGGGTCTATATCAAGGGAAGTTGCAAAGCCCATAGGCACACCCCATCCAAACCCAGAGCCATGAACAAAAAGTAAACAAGACAAAACTCAAGTGGGACAGGAATAACTCAGGGCAGAGGCAGCTGGGCAGCACAATTAATAACTCTGACCCAAATAGAGACCATTTCTTCCAAACATACATGGCTCTTCCAACTGACTAGGTGGCAGGCCACAAGGGAAATTCCATTCACTGGCCACAGTGGAAAAGATAAATAAACCCCCTAAAAGTCGTTTCTTGCTTTATCAGCACATTTTGCCATAAAGAAATGACTGGAGCAGGCCATATTATGGCTCCCAGTTCTTGAAGGTCTGAGGTCAGGGTGACACAGGCGATTGTAGTTTTCAGTACATGTAGTGTCACTCGTCAAGGTATGGGAATATGCATGCGCCCAGGTGGTGTGTGTGGTCCCCCTCCTCCTATAAAGTCTCTGGGACTCGGTCACAGGCCCCACCCTAAAGTACCACGTAATCCAAATCCCCTCCCAAGAGGCCTTACCTCTCAACACCAATACGGGATTAAACATCTACCTGTTAATTCCTCATGACAGGGATTTAAATGTCAACAATGAAGCTTTGGGGACCCCAACCTACGTTTAAAGCACAGCTTCCGGAGGACTATACATCTCAGTAGGCCCAGGAAGGTTAAAACTAGAAAATGGAAACGGAGAGCTTAAAGACTGTCAGACTGCTGTGGCGCTCAGGGGAAGACATATGGCTTTAACTGGTTTTTACATTTTACTATTTCATGTGGATGTGTGCATGCCTGAGTGTCTATGTATGTGCAGGTACACCCAGGATCCTCTGGGCCTGGAATTATATATCCATGGGTTGACTTTGCCTGTTATGAATACTGGGCACCAAGCCCACATCCTCTGCACCAGGCACTCTTAAGTAGCTCTTTTTCCAGAATCCAAAGACATGCCTTGATATAATGTAAATTAATTTTAAAGATTTAAGCTTTCAATTAAACTAAACACAGGAAAATTAGAGGTCAGCAAGTGAGTATTAAATAAAATAGAAAAAAGGTGTCCACAATATATGAATCAGAATACTAGAGCTTCTGCATTGACAAGCCTTTGATAAAGATGCCCACAAGTTAATGTCAAGAAATTTTTAGAGGCTGAAAAGATGGCTCAGCAGTTAAGAACATTGTCTTACTGTGTCTTATTGTTTTATTGCTGTGAAGAAACACCATGACCATAGCAACTCTTAGAGGAAAACGTTTAATTGAGGCTGGCTTACTTACAGTTCAGAGGTTTAGTCCAGTATTGTCACAATGGGAAACACAGTAGCAGGCAGGCAAGCAGGCAGGCAGGCAGGCAGACGTGGTGCTGGAGAGGTAGCTCAGAGTCTGACATTTGATCAGAAAGCAACAAATAGAAAAGAGACACACTAGGCCTGGCTTGAGCTTCTAAGACCTCAAAGCCCAGGCCCAGTGACACAGTTCCTCAGTAACGCCAACCACACCCACTCCAACAAGGCCACACCTATGAGCCGACAGAACCATTTTCATTCACACCACCACGGGTCTAAAGGACCCCTGGTTCTATTGCCAGCACACATGGTGGCTCACAACTGCTTGTAACTCCAATCCCAGGGGATCCAACACCCTCTTCTGAGGCCTACAAAGACATGGTGCATAGACACAAATACAGGCAAGATACCTATACACATTAAAAATGTTAACATAAGGAAAACAAACAAAAAGAAAAAGAAAGCCAGGCGTGACTGCAAAAACTGCTGAAGATGGCAGATCTCAAGTTGGCCAGCCCAGGCTAGACAGCAGCCTCTATCTCTAATTAATGTAAGTTTTTTTTTAACGACTCATTTATTTATTATATGTAAGTACACTGTAGCTGTCTTCAGACACTCCAGAAGAGGGCATCAGATTTCGTTATAGATGGTTGTGAGCCACCATGTGGTTGCTGGGATTTGAACTCGGGACCTTTGGAAGGGCAGTCGGCGCTCTTAATCACTGAGCCATCTCTCCAGCCCTAATGTACGTTTTAAAGACATTTTGAGGATGGGAAGACGCCTTTGCCAGTCAAAGCACTTGAACGTAAGTTGGAGCTCCAGAGCTCATGTTTTTTGTTTTGTTTTGAAGATTAATTTATTATATGTAAGTACACTGTAGCTGTCTTCAGACACTCCAGAAGAGGGAGTCAGATCTCGTTATGGATGGTTGTGAGCCACCATGTAGTTGCTGGGATTTGAACTCCGGACCTTCGGAAGAGCAGTTGGGTGCTCTTACCCACTGAGCCATCTCACCAGCCCCTGGAGCCCATGTTAAAAAGGCACAGCACACACTTACAATCCCACAGATGGGAGAGCCTGGGAGTGAGGAGGTAGGAAGGTCCCTGGAAGCTCAAAGGTCAGCCAGCCTGAGTAAGGCATCAAGCGCTTGTGACTCCAGAGACTGAGACAGGGACCCCAAGGTAAAGCCTTGCAACTCTGCACAGGGTCTTCCCCCCTACTTACCCCTCCTCTCCCAAAGTACCAGATTACTAGAACATTACTGCTAAGTTCTACAAAAATGTATGGACCGGAAAACGTCTAGTTCATACAAAAATTGATCCCAATGCATTAAAAAAAAAAAAGGTTGGCTGATTCCACAAAACTGTCATATTCATGGTAACACAGTCAGAAAAAAAAAAAAAATTACAGCATGATACCACTTTAAATCTCAGCTGCCAGGGCTGGAGAAATGGCTCAGCAGTTAAGAGCACTGGCCACTCTTCTACAGGACCCCAGCTAAATTCCCAGCATGCACATGGTAGCTCACAACTGTCTGTAACTCTGCCCTCAGATATACATGCAGGCAAAACACAGAAGATAAAAATAAATTTAAAAACAACAACAACAACAAACAAACCACCTCAGCATCCAGGATGGTGAATACAATGACAGTTAGGGGGAAATGAACCTTCCCCGTCCCCTCACAGATCCTAGAGTTAAACAATAAGGAAATCTGTGTCCTTGGGGTGCCCAGTGATTCCCAAAGAGGAGAGATTTTGTCTGGTTGGAGTTTCATCCGAAATGTCTAGGGACATTTTCCTTTGTGTCACCAAGGTAAGGGCATATGGTGAAGAGCCCTGGACCTACTGGGTATGGGCCAGGAACATTGCCTAACACCCAACAATGCACAGGAAGGCTCCTCCAGGGATGGAATTCTGCCACAGCTATGATTTCTTAGGGTCTGTGGCTTGAATGAGGATAGCACCCAGAGGCTCCCATATTTAAACACTTGGTCCCCAGTTGATTGTGACATCTGGGGAGGCTTAGGGGATGTGGCCTTGGTAGAGGACATATGGCAGACTTTGCTTCAGGTAAAGCCGCCACTTGCTGCCACAATGACCCAGCCAAAACAGTCTCTTCGCCTACCACTATGGATGGTCTTGGCCATGGTGTTTCAGCAACAGAGAGGGAAGGGAGGCAGGGAAGGAAACATATCTAAGATCTTGACCCTCGACACCTGAGAAACTCCTGAGTTTCCATAAGTACATGATAAAAACAAACTGCCAAGGGGTCAAAAGTCAAATTATTATTTACAAAAAAAAAAAAAAAAAAAAAAAAAAAAAAAAGCCCTACCTAGTCCTTCTAATAAACAAGTCTGTCATTAAGTCTAGCAATGAAGACAGGGACAGTTCTGCTTACACCATGAGCCTGTGAGGGCACACACCTGTAACACCAGCACTTAGGAGGCTGAAGCAGGAAGAGCACTCGGCTAGCCAAGCCTACTCTAGCAAGACCTTATAGAAAAGGGGGGAGTGGAGAGTGAAGAAAAGAGACTCAAAAACATGGTGAGATTAGATGCCTTTTCAAAACTGCTAAGACCAAATGTTGACAAGAATGTGGAACAGCTAGAATTCTTGCATGCAGTGGATGGGGGTGCAGAACGGTACAGCCGACTTGGGCTCCAGATTGGCAGTTCACACAGTGAGGCAGCTCTGCTTCTGCCACCCAAAACCACCAGGTGCAGCACTATAGAAAGGCCCCATTCACTGAGACAAGCCCAAGAGAATGATGTCAATAACAAAGTAATGTCAGTAACCCACTAAGTGGTGGACCACTGTGGGCCCCTGCACATTGCTCTGGACATTGCTGAAATCTCTGCACAGCACAATATGCTGTGTGCCAAGCTCAGAAGAGAGGAGATGGGTCTGGGGATAGACTCTGTGGCAGACTGCTTGCCTAGCACGCACGCAAGACCACATCACACACCCAGCAACCCCAAAACGTTTAAAAGAATAGACATCCTGATTATTTTTGGAATTCCATTTTCTAAAACTCTTTTTTTCGAGACAGGGTTTCTCTGTATAGCCCTGGCTGTCCTGGAACTCACTTTGTAGACCAGGCTGGCCTTGAACTCAGAAATCTGCCTGCCTCTGCCTCCCAGGTGCTGGGATTAAAGGCGTGAGTCACACCAGCTTCTAAAACTCTTTCTATACGTGAAACACTGATAAAAGATAGAAGCCTAAGGAGCTATTCATTTCCTGGGAGTTTATTAAAATGCTAGGTTTGTTTGATTGGTTGCTTAGGTTTGGTTTTGGTTTTGACTCACTCTGTAGACCAGGCTGGCCTCAAACTGCCTCTGCTGGGATTAAGGGCATGGACTACCACCGCCTGGTTAAGATGTGATTTAAGAACTGAGAGAAGGTAAAGGCGAGAGGACCAGGAGTTCAAGGTCGTAGTGAGGGCATTGTGATATCCTGTCAAAAAAGAAAACAAAAACCATATTGGAACCATAATTAACAATCCTAGGCTAACACACACTTTTATGGTTAAAGGAAATGCATGTACACAAACGGAGGTGATCCAGGCTAACATGTGGCCCAAATTAGGCACATAAGCATTATTCTTTGCGAAGAGTTACAGGAGAAGGGGGGAAAAATCTCTAGAGATAGCAACTAAACCTACTGCAACTCCCAGCTGGCTTCATTATTCTCTTGTCCTCAATATAATAAAAACTCTCCAGTATTCATACCCAAACAATTTGGAGAAAACGTGTCCGGTATAAATTTCAAAGTAGTTAACCACCAGACCAAGCACTTTATAATCAGTTCCAACTGTTAAGCCTTCCCCAAAAAACACTGTGAACACCTAAATCAAGGGTGGGAAGCATTTTACATACTTAACACGGCATTCTGCAAAGTTTAAAGTAGTAAGCTGAACCACTGAACAACCAGCCAAGAGCACCAGTGCATGCGGTCCACTCTGAGGGTCCTGCATTACCTGGCCTCTTCCCCCCTCCCTGTGTTGTTCTCACTTATCCTGCCCCACTGACCTTCACATGTTCCCTACACCAGACCTTATCCAGGCCAGTGCCACCACCAGCAGGCTCATCAGTCTAGTGACCTTTTCTTTACACCAGCATCCCACATCTTGAGAGACCCAAGTAACTTCTTCTACAGCACACTTCCCTCCAGACATTTGACAAATATGTATGATCAGCCAGGTCTAGCAGTTCCTGAAATCTGGCTACAACAGAGACTGAGGCAGGTCGATGGCAAGTTCAAGACCAGTCTGGGCTTGGCAAGCCTTTGTCTCAGAACAAAAGATAAAAGAAGGGATGGCACTTCCCTCCCATGCATGAGGACCCAGGGTCAGTTGGTGCCCAGTATCTGTGTGACTGCATCTGTGTGCATGTACATCTCTCCAGTCTCTTCAAAGAGTAAGCAGGCTGTGTACCGTGCTGTTCCAGTAACCTATACTCCCCTCTGCTGTGTCTACTGTACATACAGTTCACAGAGCAGGCCTCTCCACTGTGCAAATATCCTGAGACCTGCTGCTGAAATGATCCCTCCACTTGGGTTCCTTGACCCCTCCCCCAAAGCCAGATTCCGTAGAAACTGCACCCCTATCCCAGTGGTCAGAGCCCTAGCTCATCCCAACGCTCCACACCAACCAGACACCCCAGAAATGGGTCAGGACTCCCCTCCTGCTCTCTGAAAAGTATCCTCTCTTGAAAGAGGCTGTTCTCCCACAAGTCCAAGAACCAACTGCCCAGGCTCAGGAACGTCCCATGATGCCTGGGCAGGCCAATACCTTTACAGAAATAATTTCCGGTAGTGCTCTGGGCACCAAACCACACCACATCCATCTGGGTTTTTTTTCAACAGGGAAAATGTAGCCCCTGTTTCAGTTGGTTTACCAACCCCTGGAATACAGTCCTGACCACATAAGGAGCTGCCTCCAAGTGACCAGGTGCCAAAAACAAACACAAGGGCACCAACTACAGGAGTCTACTGTTCACTCAGGAGACCCCAGGGGGCTATTTACATCTCAGCCATGGAGTCTGTAGGCGGTGAGGCGGACAAACACGCCATACTCCCTTGATACGTTATGGGCATTATACTGGATTTAGAAAGAATCGCTAACCTCCTTGTGTGTGCGCTAACCCTAAGGAACTTGCAGGTGACGTTTTCTAGCAGTAACTGCCCACATTCCCAAGGAAGAGGCTAAAAGCCTGTGGCAGAGACTCTTAAAGGGCTGTGAGTCCAGCTCTGGAAGAAAACAGCTGCCTAGCTTGCCCCTGACTTTGAGCTCCTGGGTTTAAGCTCCCAGAACAAAAAAACTAAACAGACCATACAAGACAAACTACACTCTGCAGGCTCCAAGACACTCAAAATGTTTCTAAGAAAGAGCATAGTTACAGGCAGGGGATAGGTGAGAAGGACTGGGAAGTTCACTACTCCTGAGGAAAGCTAGAGGAAGAAGAACCTTAGAGACGTCAGAAGCTGTGAAGGGCACCTCTAACACAACCTTAGACCCTCTCTAGCACTGGCAAAGTCACACCATGTGAGACAGTGGCCCCAGTAGACTAGTACAAAGGCCATTCATTCCACAAGGTAAGGACCAGCATCTCCACTGGAGATGAGGTGAAAGACCACAAGTTCAAGACAATGAGATGACCATGCACAAGTGAGCAGCTCTGAGACTCCATGACGCTCAGTTCTCCTTGACAAATTCTACTCTACTAAAATATAAACTCTAAACTGGGTGGGATTAAAGTGCCGCCTTTAATCCTGGCACTTGGGAGCACACAGGCAGACAGATTTATGGGTTCAAGGCCAGTCTGGTCTACAGAGTGAGTTCAAGAATAGCCAGGGTGACACAGAGCAACCCTATCTCCCCTCCTTCCCCTCACCAAAAAAAAAAAAAAAAAAAAAAAAAAAACTTAACTCTAGGAGACTAGACAGTTAACAGCTCAGCAGTTAGGAGTGCTTGCTGCTTTCGCACAGGATCCATGTTCAATGCCCAGCATCCACGTGGAGCCTCACAGCCATCTGTAACTTCAGTTTCAGGGGAATCTGGTGCCTTCTTCAAGGACACCGTAAGGTATGTGGTAAACAGACATAAATTCGAACAAAATACTCACACACATAGAATAAAAAAATATTCTCTTAATTTTTTCGAAGAAATTAACCTACTATAGCTAGAGAGTTGGCCTTTGGAGGGGGGGGGGATCAATTCTTAGCAGCCACGCAGGCTGCTCACAACCTGTAACTCCAGCTCCAAGGACTCTGAGACCCTTTTCTGGCCTCTGCATGGCAGACACAATGGACACGCATGTGCGCACACACACTTTAAAAATAATGGTGTAAAAAAAAAAAGTGAATTCTAAGGCAAAGGCCGCAGGTCTGTAGTAGAGTACTTGCTTAGCATGCCTGGGCCCTAGGTTGGATCCCCTGTACCAACGCCTTCAAAAGAAACAAATTCCAGTTATCTAGCAAGACCGTGACTTCCACAGCACTAGACCAGCTGTGTTAATTCTTGGTCACAGCAGCCCTAAATCCAAAATTTTCTGTTCTAAATGTTCCCCCCTGGGCCTACTATTGTTTAAGGGGCACCCTTCCTCCATATCATGAAGTTACCGGGGCAGCAATCTATCTTTGGGCAGCTAATTGGTCTATAAGCCGCAGTGCAGCAGTGTCTCCCTCCAAATACTCTCCAAAATGAGAAATAGAATTCTGGTCAGCTCATTCTTACACTAACAAGTCCTACAAATTATTAACTCCAGGTGAGAGAACAAAACTCTCTGATACAAAGGACTAAAGAGCCTGGACTACCATTAGAAACATCAAGTTTGGCTCAGCCCCGTCTCATTCTGAGTCACTTTTGAAAGTCAAGGGTAAAGCTGGCTTCAAGATTCTCTTCCCGCTTCCTTCTTATCAAAGTTTTTAAAACAAGAAAAGATTTGGTTTCCCTTCACCCTAAAGAGCCCAGAGGAGGCCTGTCTCCAAACTAATGGTATTGGAAGTTCCCTAGGCCCACAAGTCTGTGTCCAACACCAACAAACTTCGACAGGACTGGAAATTATACAACCTTGGATCCCAGAGCAGAAGACTCCACTAGAATAATCTACTCTGGAGACAATGACATCATGTGAGCAACCACACAGGAAGCTAACTGAGAGACGTGAAGGGTAAAGTCTTGAAAGCCTACAGAGATGACCACCTCTCAACCCTTGTCAAAAGAAGAAAAAGCTTCAACCACTGACAAATGGCTACTTTAAATAAGGAAAACTGAGAGTTGCCACAGAAGGGGTCAATCTGCAGTTGAAACCACCACTACCCAACTCCAAGAGCATCGCGTGGGTTCGCACTCCCTGGAGACTGCACACTAGAGGGGACGCCTCCGAAGCCCCACGGCTGGAACTTCAATGGAAACGTGCAGCGGGACAAAAGCCCAGCCTTAGCTCTGCCCCCTGCAACTTCCGACGGACACACCGGGCCCCGGGAGTCGCACAAAGCCGCCCGACTTATGACAGCCACAAGTGGCCGGGCACGGGGGGCTCCGGGGGCCAGTGCCACGGCGGCGCGTCCTCCTGCGCCGCCGCGGCCACCACGCGGGCAACTTTCCCGCGGGGGCGGGGCGGGGCGGAGGTCTGCGTGTCCTCGGGGCTCCGCGCCCGCCACGCAAGACACCCACCTGCACAGGGCGTCCAAGTCGACGGCCTGGGCCTGCGCGGAGCCCGCGGCCGCCAGGAGCAGCAGCAGCAGGAGCGGCGGCAGGAGCGCGACGCGGCCCGGACGGACCGGTCCCAGCTGAACGGCCCGCATCGCGTGTGGCGTGGGGCTCACGGCGGCTGGCCGTTTGGAGCCGCGCCTGGGACACGGTCGCGCCACCACAGCGGAGTCGAAGCTGCAAGCGGGAGCTGGAGGGAGAAAGAGGAGAGAGAACTGGAGCCAGGGAGGAGGGTTGCGACGAGGAGGCGCTCCGTGGCCCGTCCGCCGGAGCGTCACGTGACCTGAGTCGGCCCGCCCCCGCCCCGCCTCCTGCTCACGTGACGTCCTCGTTCAGGTGCTCTCCGCCCAGTCCCGGGTCACATGAGCATCGCACGCGCGCGGGACAGGAAGTGTTGCGGGCCGGGCACGAGCGCCAGGTACCTACTCGAGGCCTGACAACCCCAGGGTTGCTCACGCGCGGCGAGGGGTGACGCCTCAGAGCCAGACCTCAGTTTCCCCGTCCAGCACCCAGGTTGCGTCTGCGCTTGAGCGCTTCCTAACTCTCTCTTCTTCAACCGAGACCAGTACGGTGGCCGAGATGGAGTTAGGTGGAAAAGCCCAGGTTGATGTTTAGTGTTGCAAGTGGATGCAGGGTTAAGAGGTCAGTCTTTCTAGAATCCCGCGTGGGAGTTTCCGACTCATGCCCCGGAGAGCCTCACAGCAGCTCTGTGGAAATGTGACTTCCCAAGCAGGGCTTTCTACAGCAAGTTAGGTGACTGGTGGACTAATATGCAGTGTGCAGAGAAACCAAAATGTAACAAGCAAATGACAAACAAAAAAAAACTTTTAGCGTGAGATTGCTTACTATGTAGCTCAGGCTATACTGGAGTTCAGATCCCTCTACTTAAGCCTACCGAGTTCTAGGTTTAGAAGCGTGTACCACCACCTCTGTTACAAAGTTTTATTATTCTGTAAAGATAATATGCAGCATCCATATTACATAAGGCGGTAACCTAGTGAAAGTACAGTAAATGAGCCTTAGGAAATGGCTCAGACTGTAATGTGCCTGCGGGTCTGAGCTCAAGCCCCAGCACCCAACCCCTGGAACTTTGGTGGGGAGGCAGAGACGAGGGCATCTCCGATGTTTGCTGGCCAGCCAGGCTGGCTGAATGTGGCCAGGTCCGCTGTTATTACCAAGAAACCAAGAAGAGGTCACTGGGCAGGAAGACAATCTGGCTGTGACACCAGGATTGGTCAACTGATCTTACTAGCTAGGCAGATATTCCATTCCTTCACTCCACGTGCATCCCTCCAGGAGCTGCCTGCTGGATGGAAGAGGATGGCCTGTTCCTGATGAAGAAGGACCATTTGAGGGTCAGGGGTACAGGAGTAGTCCCTTGATAGAAGCTGGAGTTCATGTTTGTCCTCTCTAGTGTTAGAACTAATGCAGGCAAGTGTTGTCAGTGAGAAAACCGCTAAATGAAGAGTTAGCTGTGAACCAGAATGTAAACTTCCACTCAAAGTATCATCCCCAAAATACATTTTCTTTGGATGGCTTTGGAAATGGAGCACCCCATAAACCAAGCCTTTGGTGAAGTCTTGTGTCCCCAGGTGATGGCATTATTGAGAGGTGGTTGTATCACGAAGACTGTGACCTGATCAATGAAGTAATCCATTCATTGATTCATGATCTGATGGCATCTCCTAGTTAGCTTCAGCTCTCAATGTGACACAGCCCAGAGCTGTCTGAGGTTGTCTCCATGTTGATGGCCCCATGGGCATGTCTGTGGAGCATTTTCTTGATCAAAAATTGAGCGACAAGGGTACAGCCCACTGTGAGCAGTACCATCCCCTAGACAGGGAATCCTGGACTGTGTAAGCGAGCAAGCTGGGCAGAAGCTAGGAAGAGCAAGCTGGTAAGCGGCATTCTTCAGTGGCTCTGTTTCAGTTCCTGTCTCAGTCCTGCCCTGAGTGCCTGTCCTGAGTTTTCTCAGTGATGGACTGTGACGTGGAATGTAAGCCAGTCCTGCCCTGAGTTCCTGTCTTCTCAGTGATGGACTGTGACGTGCCATGTAAGCCATTGTAACCCTTTCCTCCCCAAGCTGCTTCTGCTCAGAGTGTTCCATGGCAGCTGGTATCACAAATTTGGGGAGGGGAAAAAAAAAAAAGACTTCATTATCTCTTCTTGAAGTGATGCCATAAAAATTCAGTGAAGCGGAGTTCTAAAGCACAGAGCCACCTCACAGGTACAGAATTGATGTGTCAAAAAAATATCCCTTACGTTATTCAAGTAAGAACTGAGATCATGTTAAAACAGACTCAAAGGGAATTTAAAAACAAACAAACAAACAAACCCTAATACAGACAACGGAAAGTTGGGAATGCAGAAGAGAAATTAGCCAATAGATAAAGGGTTGGTTAAAAATCAAATACTTATCTGACTCAGACACAGCTTTAATTTCTCAAGTCAAACAATTGGATATTTTACTAACAGTATTCTACAACTTACAGAGTTGTAAAGTACCTCGTGACAATGAAAAGCTCGGGTGCCATAGATTAACCATTGGTCCCCTTTTCTCACCATAGACCAGGGCATATTCAACATACTAAACGAAAGGTTCCAGAATTATTAAGTCACAAGGTCTCAATAACCTATTAGCATGTTATTATCATTGTTCTACTGTATGGGTATGTTGTGCTTTTATTGTCCCTGTTTTATAAAACAAACTTGGGGGCTGGAGAGAGAGCTAGTGGTTGAAAAGCACCTAGGCTTGCAGAGGACCCAGGTTCAGTTCCCAGTACCCACAGCAGGTGGCTCACGATCACCTGTAACTTCAGGTTCAGGGTATCTAATGCCCTCTTCTGGCCTCTGTGGGCACCAGGCACACATGTATACATAAACACTCATACACATAAAAGTAAAATTTATTTAAAAGTCTTTATAAACTTTCATAAGTATGTATTGGTAGAAAACACACATATAAACACGTGCACAGCACACACACACACAGTTGTTCCAGGCTAGCTCTAGGGTTTGGGAATATAGACCCTGGAAATAAGGGAGACTTGAAAATCTAAAAGGATTTATTAAGCAGTACGTAGCTTTTCATTGAAGCTTATACACACAGAGACACACACAGAGAGACACATTTGTGTCTGTGGTGCTAAAGATGGAAGCCAGGGCCTTGGCTCTTAAGGCAAGAGCTTTACTAAACACTAACTTTATATCCCCAGCCCTAGCCAGAAATATTTTGATCTATATCTGTCTTTCACAATGTTCTAGACAAGGCATGCTATGACTTATATTGGCATCCTTACCAAGAAGTTCATCTTAACTTAAATCCGCATAGTAAAGCATGATTGACAAAAACTGCACAGGAGGATTCCAAACGCTCTGCAAACCTCCAGCACTCTCCCTCCCCGTGAGACACTGCCCTAGAGCACTGGATCATGCTATAGCCCATGGGTCGAATCAGGTCACACAGCTATTTTGTAAATATTTTTACTGGGATACAGCCATCCCCATTGCTTATGTGTCGGACTGGCTGATTTTGCCCACAAGAGCAGAGATAATAGAAACCATGGCCTGAAGAGCCTAAAGTATCTACATTTAACCATGACCCTCACCAAGAAAACTCACCCAACACCTCTTTTAGGTTCCCAGTTCCCAGGAGTGCTGCCTTTAAACCAGCAGTTTGGGTCTCATCTGCCAGCCTATTAGAACTCTCAGTTCTAATACAAGCTATAACAGTTTAATTTGTTGGGCATAGTAATTCCAGCTCTGGAACAAGTAGGAGGATCAGACATTCAAAATCATCTTTAGCTACGAGTATTTTCCAGGCCAGCCTGCACTATATGAGACCTGATATTTAAAGTTAAAATGTTTTAAATATATATCAGAAACATCACACATGGTGGTGCATCACTATAATCACAACACCTGGGAGGCACAGGCTGGCAGATCTGAGCTTGAGGCTGGGCTGATATACAGGATGAATTCCAGGACAGGACAGACTGGACTACAAAGAGAAACCCTATCTGAAATCAAAGAAAAAGAAATAAAAGAAACGCTATCTCTCAGAAGTCTGGAAGATGTACACAAGACTCTCTTTGAGGGTTTAAACTATGTCCCCTTGTAGCTCTGTAAGAGCCCTAAGCCTTCTGCAGAATGTGTGTGTATTTGAAAGCAGAGTTGGGGTTGGATTAGCCAAGATAATATACTAGAACAGGCTCCTCAGTCAATATGCGAGTGTTTTGTCAGAAGTAGGAAAGAGACCGACAGGATGAGAACAACCTGAGGATGTCACTCAAGGGTAGCGGTGACACTGCCTCTACAAGCCAAAGGACTGCCTCAGATCACTGGTAACACAAGAAACTCAGAGAATGGGCCTAGGGTTAACATCTCCCTAACCTAAGTGAGAGCCAGAGCCTGCCATCACCTTCATTTTGGGCTTCTGGCCTGCAAAACCCAGAGGAATTACTTAGTGACCTCCCTTCCCTCAGTGGTGCTTTGTTCTATCACTGCTGTAGGGCAAAATAGGCTCAGAATCCAGCTGGTTCAACCTCTGTATCATTATGCTGGCTCCTTTTTTTTGTCTCTGCTGTCTGTGGCCTGATGCTACAACCACATCTCAAGTGGGCAGATCACCCCGTGTTTCCTGTGGGGTCGCAGTAGTAGGGCAAGGCAAAGCTAACCCGTGCCTTTGTGGAAGACGAGAAGCGCCAAGCTGTCCAACGCGACAGTGTCCAGAGTACCTTGTGAATCTCAGATAGAGGCTTAAAGAAAATTCGCGACACTTCCCAGAACACACAGGAACAACCTGATTGTATGGAGATTCTGGAAGTATTTTTCCATTCCTTTAATTGTCCCTTGCCTTCAGAGATAAATGAACTGTTTTTTCAAAACTCAACTGGAGGTCTGATGGCGTACTCAGTGGTTCAATACTTGCCTAGCATGTGTAAGACTCTGGGTTCAATGCCCAGCTTTGAAAAAAAAACTATGTAGTAGATAATATTTCATTAATGTTAGTGTCTGAGGTAAGATATTGGTATTTAGCTATGCAGAAAAATGGCTCTGTTCTTAGGAGTACGAGAGTTCTCAATGTTAGCAACTTTGGGGGGGGGATGTTTGTTTTGTTTTGTTTTGTTTTGTTGTTTTTCGAGACAGGGTTTCTCTGTATAGCTCTGACTGTCCTGGAGCTCACTTTGTAGACCAGGCTGGCCTTGAACTCAGAAATCAGCCTGTCTCTGCCTCCCAAGTGCTGGGATTAAAGGCGTGTGCCACCACCGCCCGGCTTGCTAGCAACTTCCAAATGCTTTGGGAAACAGACAGAAAGCAGATCTGAAAAATGCTTAAGAGCTCATCGTAGGTGAAACTGTTACGGTGACCTTGGACTGTGGTGTAACCTTACCTGAAGCTTTCCTGACCTTGGACTGTGGGATGACCTTTCCTGAAGCTTTCCTGACCTTGGACTATGGGATGACCTTACCTGAAACTTTGACTTTATTTTTTTCAAAAAGAGAAGTTGAGAACAAGAATGAATAAAAATCACAGATAGCTTTGGAGATGAGCCCAGGAGAGCAGGTTGAAAATACAGAGAAAGGACATTGAAGGCGATTGAAAGTCACAGGCAAAACAAGTCATGAAAGACCTGTCTTTTATGCAAGGCCTTTAGCTTGAGAGAAGTCACGTGGGAATAGAAACTATTTTTGGCTGAAAATGGTGCTAAATCCCGAGCTTATAAAGCATAATCCTTTCCTCAAGCTGATCAGGTTCGGATGATAGTTCATTTAGTATAAATTTGGGGGGGGGGTGTCTTCTAGCCATTCTTAGAGGCTCTAGTTCTTTAAGAAAGGTGCATTTAATTAGCCATAAAGTGGAAATGCTGGCAGATGACAGCAGTTCACACTGAGGCTCACTCTGAGTCAAAGCCACATTGATACCATCCCTGCTCTAGCCCCTTGGGCTGGGTCCTTTTGTTCTTGTCATTTATGAAGCATGAGCATCTCAGACTTGAAGAAGCACAGTCAGAAAACAGTTCTCTGCAGTTCATCTGTTGCCCCTTCTCAGAGAGACCCGGAAGTTCTTTAGCTGGATCTACACACACACACACACACACACACACACACACCTTTAATCCTAGAACTCCAAAGGCAGAGGCATTCAGATCTCTTGAGAGTTCAAGGCTAGCCTGGTCTATGTATCAAGATTCAGGCTTACCAGGGTTTTTTATTTTTTTTCTGGCAGAAAAAAAAGAAGAAGAAGGAGAAGAAGGAGAAGAAAAGAAAGTTGAAGTGAAAACTTCTAGATTCTTTGGAAAGTTGTGTCAAATGATGTTTTGCTAGGGCTCACAGGTGAAAGGATGCCTTGCTAAAGCAAACAGGTGAAAGAATTTTTCCTGAGGCAGACACAGATGAAAGTATGTTTGATATAGCAAACACGTGAAAGAACGCATGATGATGGAGTAGAAATATGACCCCACAGACAGTGGGAGACAAGCACTCAGTTTGGTTTGGTTTGCTCCCCCTTGCTATTCTTCGCTAAAGACACACATGTATTTGTTCACTTTACATAGCGTTGTTGAGCTCAATTTGTGATAACACCAGCATTGTGAGAAGCTGGACTAAGAACTGCTCGTGAGGTTCCTGCAGCAGCTTGCCCTTCAGCGGCCTCTCCTCAGGCTGGTTGGAGAGCCTGGCAGTTTCTTCAGGATTAAACTACAGCTGCCGGGTGTCTGCTTGCTGAAAGGACTGGACTGTAGCTGCTGGTTCGTGTGTGGTGTCTGCCTGCCTAGAGGACTGGTCTGCAGCTGCTGAGTCGTATTTGGTGTTTGCTAAGAGACTAAACTGCTGCCCAAGAAGATTGAGCTCGCCCCCGAAGAACTCTTGTAGAACATGTTCACTTCCCTCCATATCCTATTAACTTTTCTCTCCCAGTACCTCTGCTGGGTGGTGGGCTAGAGGAGAGGTTGAACCCTTATTAAAAGTAGGTTGCCAAACATTTGTGCCTAAAGAAAGTTGAGAGAGACTCAGAGCAAGAGAGAAATGGTCACTGGGATACAGACCCATCTTGTTGCAGGATTGATGAAAGCTGCCTCATTCAAAGGACCCGAGGCAGCCGGGTGTTGTAGGCACTCCTATAATCTGAGTCCCTGAACTCCCAAGGTGGAGGCAGGAGAACTGCTCTGAGTTCAAGGTCATTTTATGTTTACAGTGAGTTCCAGACCCAACTAGGCTATGGTGTGAAACCCTGTCTCAAAACAATAAATAGGTGTGGTGGCCTATGCCTCTAATCCCAGAATGAAGGCAGAAGCTGGAAGCTCAGGAGTTCAAGGTTATCCTTTGATACACAGTGAGTCAGAAGCCAGCCTGGACTATGTGAGACCCCCAGCTTTGAACAGCAAGAGAGGAACTGGACATGGTGGCACACACCTTTAATCCCGGCACATAGGAGCCAGAGGAAGACAGATCTCTTGAGTTTGAGTCTAACCTGGACTACACAGAGAGTGGGATCACAGTGAGGAACTGTCTCAAAGTGTGATTCTTTGGGTGTGCATGCCATGGATGCCATGGTGTACCTAATGGAGGCCAGAGAACAGTTTCAGCAATCAGTTCTCTCCATCCACTGCGGATTCCTCACATCAAGTTATAAGGCTTTTATTGGCTTATGCATTCTGTCAGCCCCAAACCGTCAGAATCTGTAGTTAGAATTTTGATTTCATTAAAAACCCAGTTAGGCCGGGCGTGGTGGCGCAGGACTTTAATCCCAGCACTCGGGAGGCAGAGGCAGGCAGATTTCTGAGTTCAAGGCCAGCATGGTCTACAGGGTGAGTTCCAGAACAGCCAGGGCTATACAGAGAAACCCTGTCTCGAAAAACAAAAACAAAAAAAAACCAAAAAAACAAAAAAAAAACAGGTGAATGTTTTTGTTTTAATCCCAGGTGTGGTAGGTATATGGGGCTGATGCAGGCTGTGCACAGATGCTGGAGTACTCTAGGAGGGGTGTGATTTTTGCCAGCTGCAGATAGTTTGTTTGGAATTCTGATGACTCTTGAGACGGTATAAATGTCTGAGCTCCAAGAGGGCCTATGCTGCTCCCCTGCTATGTTAGCTATTTTGCTAGATTGCTGGTTAGAGATATCCTGATGATGGAGATTGGTCTTGCCCCAAGAAACCCAAGGCTGCTAGTCAGCAAGAAGTAGTCTAAGGAGGCCTACACCAGGAGAATCTACACCTTCTTTGGTCTTCTTTCTCCCCTACCTAGTGTTGGGTAGTTGGACGGGATTGGGGTAGAATAAGGGTTGGAAAGATGGTAGATACTAGAACCCAATAAAGTAGCCCAAGAAGCAAGTCAACAAGAATTAATATGACGACGTGTACACTGGATAGTTTTCTGACAACTTGACACAAGCTAGAATATCTGAAAGATAGAACCTCAACTGAAGGAAAAAACTCAATAAAATCCATATATAAGGCATTGTCTTAATGAGTGATTGATGGGTGAGGGCCCAGCTCATTTGGGATGGTGCTTGTAGTCCTGGGTTCTATAAGAAAGCAGGCTGAACAATTCATGTAGAGCAAGCTAGTAAGCAGCACCCTTCTATGGCCTCTGCATCAGCTCCTGTTCCCAGGTTCCTGACCTGTCTGAATTCCTGTCCTGATTGCCTTTGGTACTGAACAGTAATGTGAAGGTGTAAGCCAGGTTAACCCTTTTCTCCTGGCTTGCCTTTGGGTCATGGTGTTGTTTCACTGGAGCAATGGAAATTGTAACTAAGTCACCAGCTGTGGTGGCCCACACTTGTAACCCCAACTTTTGGGAAGCTGAGTCGGTTGCATCATGTTCCCAAAGCTAACCTGAACTTCATAATTCTAGGCCAACGAAGGACACAAAGTGAGAGCCTTTCTCAAAGGGGGAAATGCAACAAAAGAGAAAGCCAACAGCTTTTTCTCCTCAACAGCATATTTTCTAGTTGGTAAAAATCTGCTTAGGACTGGAATCCTGGCCTATAGCATGGAGCAGAGAGGGGAATGGGCAGGTGGAGCTTGCTGTCTTCCTGTAGGCTCCTGATTCCCTTCTGGCCAGCAAAGGATATCTCTAGATTGAGAGCATGAGGTCCTTGGCTTTACTATGCTTACAACCAGAGTCAATACCTTTCAACCCCATCCTGACAGAGGCTTGGTAGGCAATAACCTGGGGCATGCTGTCAAATGCTCTTCTCTCCAATAAGATAAAATTTGATCAGATTGGCCTCTGTCCATGAAGGCACTTTCTTGGTTGCTGGTTGATATATGAAGGCCCAGCCCACTGTAGGTAGTAAGATCCCTAAGATGATTGGCCTGCTATAACAAGACCGAGGGGCAAGCCAGAAAGCAATGTTCCTCTGTGGTCTTGGCTTCAAGTCCTGGCCTTCAGTTCCTACCCTGATTTCCCTCAATGATTGCCTGTGACCTGGAAGTGTAAGACAAACTTTTTCTCCTTGGTCGTGGTGCTTATCATAGCAACAAAACCAGAGCTAGAACAACAGCCAACACTGTGGGAACAAAATGGAAAAGACCGAGGTCCGGGACCCCACTACTGGCCACTCCCCTCAAGCCTCGGAAATACAGACCAGTGTGTGATTGTCACCTTGCAGGAGAATCAGTACGTTTGCCAAGACCCCATGTGCCAGTAATCAGCTTTAAGGATGCCCTTCACCCTGTGCTGTAGTATGCAGACAGCACACTTGCCTTTAGTTTGCCTGTTAAATGAGCATGATGCTAAGCTTTCTGTCTTCCTAAGGGCTCTGCAGAAGAGGTTTTCCTGGAGGGCTGGGCACATTCGTCCATACCAGTGTGTGCTGGTCATCCGTTCTGGACTTGATGCTACAAAGTGGCTATTGTAGGACATTTTTTGAAGAGATGTGAACAAAGGCCTGCTCGTCCAGATAGTGTCCCGAGGACAAACCAAAAGAAGTCATCCCACCTAAGTCCAGCTTGGAGCCAGTGACTTTATAGAAGGGTGACCTACAGGACCATGGGTGACTCGGGACAGCTGTATCATCAAGCCACTCCACCATGAAAGCTGCATCCCTGGATCTCACTGTGCAGCATGCAGGTAACCCCTCTGGTAAGCCTCTCCCTGAGTCTGTTTACTGCTCAGAGGATCTTGGGGTGGAGCCTTATGATGAACCTTGCAAGGACCTGAGCTTCCTGGATCTTATGAGGCCCCATCCTTCCTCCAGGAGGGAGTGTGTCAATAGAAGGAAATAGCTAACAACCATGTTTACTGCAACCACAGACCTGCGCCAGCAGAGCTCATGCAAGGCGCTTCTGTTCCATGTTGGGCTGAACCACATTTCCTGTGAGATCTGAGTCCCTTCCAAGCTGTCTGTTTCCGAGCCACCTCTCTGAGCAGAATCAGAGACCCACATAAAGTTTCTTTGTATCTTCATGCATAGCTCTCCTGTTAGTTCATATTTTAATGATTTATTTTTGTTTTATATGCATTGGTGTTTTGCCTGCATGTATGTCTGTGTGAGAGTGTTGGATTTCCTTCAAACTGAAGTTACAGACAGTTGTAAGCTGCCATGTGAGTTCTTGGGAATTGAACCCCTTGATCTCTTGGAAGCGCAAGCAGTGCTCCTCTTAACTGCTGAGCCATCTCTCCAGCCCCTTTCCTGATAGTTAATCATGCTATCTTTGGGGATTTAACTTCTGAAATGAAACCCAGGCTTCAGTGAGACAGCTCATCTAATTGGGAGAACAAAAGCTATTTTTAATCGTTAGGGAGTGGGTAGGGGTCTTCAGGGAGAGTATATATCATTGGCTGGGGCCAGGGAGCCAAGGATGCTTCACATACATAGAGAGGAATGTCAGATATTCCTGGACATAGCCTTATAAGGAGAGGAAGCCCACCCTGGCTGCCAGGCTACGTGACCTCTTCCGAGGGGCAAGGACGAGGGTGCAGGGCTGCGGGGGCCGGGATATACAGGCTCCAGGGAGGCGGGGAAGTGATCCTACCCCTGCCCTCTCAGGAGGAGATTTCCTCCAGACCAGCTCCTCTAGTCCCACGGCTCCCACTGACTTTAATTCAGTGTTCTACTCTGGTTTCAGTTAGGTTGTATGGTAGAGAGTGCTCACTTGAGCTCTGAGTTTAAGGACACAGTTTGCATCTTTTGTCATAGCTGGAATGTAGTATATAAAGAGTTCATAATTCCTTATTAAACTTTCCTCAGGAAGTTCTCATACACCCTTTACCTACCTTCCCCCAACAGTACCAACTCACAAAAATGAAACTCTATCATAACCACAGTATGAAGTATGGGTAATAATAACACCTACAGATCTTCTCCAAGCCCCCTCCCAGTTTTGTTTGTGTGTGTGTGTGTGTGTGTGTGTGTGTGTGTGTGTGTGTGTTTCTGATAGACTCTTGGACTCCAGCACTTGGGAGACTTAGGCAAGAGAATCAAGAGTTCAAGGCCATCCTCAACAACTATATAGTGAATTTGAGGCCAGCCTGGGACCCCTGAGACCCCGTCCCAAACGAAGCAAAACAGTTCAAGCCTTTGAGGGATTCCTTTTATAACCACTTCCTTCTCAGTCTCCTGCCACATCCTTAACCTCTGCTACCCACTAATCTGCTTTCCATATCTAAGGCTGGGTTTGTTTATTAAACCACTACTCAGGACAAATAGTGTATACATGGAGTCCCAGGTACTCAGGAGTGGCAGACAAGAGGATCACTCAGTCCCACAAATTTGAGATTAGCCTGAGCAGTATAGTGAGATTCTGTAGAAATATATACATGAAAAGGAGTCAGAAGTTGTAGGCGAAAGGGTTAAACCTTTAGGAAGAAAGCAGAGACCAGACCTCTGGCAGCTCCCAAGGAGGGCGGGCCTGCAGTTGAGGGCCCTGTGAGTTCTGTATGGGGACTACTGCCCGCAAAGCATGCCTCACAGAGCCAGAATGGGAAGGAGCAAATTCCCTCCCCAAAGCAGTCCAGAATTCTTAACTCTTACTGCTGAGTAGGTATTTGGTGATGTGGCCATTCTGTGGTTTGTTTCCTGACTTCTGCATTGTCCTCACAAATGAAGCTCCACGAACGTACATGTGCAAGCTTTTGTAGGCACATACGAGTTCACTGACTGAGGAAAGCTAAGAGTCATGTACATACATTCCTATTTACTTATTTTTGAAAGAGCACCTTTGTGCAGCTAAGGCTATGCAGGAACTTACATGTAGCCCAAGCAAGCCTCAAGCCCATTGTCCCCCTGCTCTGGCCTCAGGCTAGGATTACCGGCTTGTATCCCCACTTCTGAAATTAATGTTGTATTTTTGTTTTTGTTTTTAACTTAGACCATTTATTGTGGCTCACACCAAAACCCTAGCACTCCAGAGGTAGAGGCAGAAAGGTCAGAAGTTTAAGGCCACCCTCAGTTATATAACCTGTTTAAGGCTAGCCCTCAGTTATATAACTTGTTTAAGGCTAGCCTGAGGTACCTGAGTTCCAGTTTCAAACCACTCCCCACAAAAGAAATTGCAAATCTACAAGTTATGGTGGTGTGTACCTTTAATCCAAGCAATTGGGAGGCAGAGGCAGGTAGATCTCTGAATTCCAGGACAGGAGGCCAGCTCATAAGTGCTAGGACAACCAGGACTATGTACCCTGTCTTGAAAAGCAAAAGAAAATTAATTTGCAACTCTGAGGGTTTTTACTATTTAGGCAATACATTATTAATTTCTATAATCAAATGCACATAAATTAAGAAGTTACATATCTAATATACTGTGTTATCCCCATACAAGTGGGAAAATAAGTTAACCTCTGGCCAATTAAATTACAGTACAATACCAAATGAACATGATAAATTGGGAGATCTTTTTCCAAAGCTGACTGCTAAAGTTTCTAGACAAAAACATTTTTCAGAGTAGCCATTCCTGACATTTATCCTGAGGAACTGTGTATGATATATCCAGTGTTTTATATTCTCATAGGTACTGGGCATGTCTTTGTTTGTTTTGTGTTTTTGTGATTCCTCATTTCGTAAAACTCCCTATTAGTGGGATCTAGGAACTCCCAAGGGCAGATCTATGTAAGATATCACCTGCTAAGACTCTTCTCTCCCCAACTTTAGCAAAAGTTAGTAGCATATTAGACCTCCATACTTAACAAGTCCCTTCCTCCTACATTGTTGAGAGAGAAGATAGTGACATTCTCTGAGCAAGGGCAAGCTGAAGACCTAAGTCTGTGTTGTTACTGGCAAAGCAAAGGCACACCCCACTGAGAAACTCACAGGTTTGAAACAAGATTGACAGTGTGCCAGGCAGGTAGCTTTAATACCTACTAGGAAGCCAGCAGTCAGCCACCTAGAATTCTAACTGTTTGCAAGAAGCAGAGAGATTCCCAAAAGAGGTGTTTTGAGCTGGAGGAGGACGACAGGAAACCTAATTTTTAAAGTTTTGTAAATGGGGGATACGGAAATGGCTTATAGGTAAACACACATGCCACCAAGCCTGAAACATGGAGGTGTCACATGCGTGGGAGAGAGCACCTGCACTTATGCACATATGCATGACATACAAATAAATGTAATAAATTTTCTAAAGTTCACGGAGCTGCACTGATGACTCAGTGGATAGAACACTCCTCCCACCCCCACCCCTGGGATGATGAACTGAGCGAGATTCTCTGTAAACCACATAAAGTTGGCCAGAGTAGCACACATCTGCGATCCCAATGCTCCTACTTGGATATGGGGGTGGAGACAGGCATATCCCTAGAAGCCTGTGGTCCAACTAGCCTTATGTATGTGGCTAACAAGAGACTGTCTCAAATGAGGCAGAAAGCAAAGACTGACGTGAAAGATTGTTGCCTGACTTCCACATGCATGCTGTGGTGTGAACAACATACACTCACAGGTATAGATTCACAAAGGTGGGGAACAGCCTGCCTTAGACTGGCCTGTGACAGACTTGGGAAGTACACTAGATCTGCTGTGGCTAAACACAGACAAGAGCGGGGGCAGGGTGAAGTATTTAGAAACTCGGAGTTTCGATAAAGGAAGTGAAACCCAGATGACTTTGAGTGGAGTCACCACATAACACAATTATCATCATAAGTAGATCACGGTGGCTTTGTGGGCTCTTTCCCCAGCCTTCTAGCTCCCTTCCATTCTCAGGTGCTTTTTTTCCCCCTAGAGTACTGCACCCTAACTCAGATGTCATATAAGTTCAGCTGACCCTCAAGTGACACTGAGGTCCCAAGCCTCATATCAGGATGTGATTCTATCTGTTTGCTTTCTGTAGCTGTGAAACGTATCCTGACCAAAGGCAATTCGGTAGGAGAGGGGCTTATTGAAATAAAGCTCACACTTTCAGAATGCATTCCATCACTGAGGGAAGATGGCAGGAACTCCAACAGGGCAGGAACCTGCATGCAGGAACTGAAGAAAAGGTCACAAAGAAACACTTCTTATTGGCTTGCTCCCCACGCTCATTAGGGTTTTATTTTGTCTTTATGTATGGGGTTTTTGTTAATGTTTGAGTGCTCTGTCTGCATGTATGCCTGCATGCCAGAAAAGGACTTCAGATCCCATTATAGATGGTTGTGAGCCACCATGTGTTTGCTGGGAATTGAACTCAGGACCTCTGGAAGAGCAGACAGTGCTCTTAACCACTGAGCCAATCTCTCTAGCTCCTTTCTTTGTTTCATTGTTTTTTGTTTTTTTTTGTTTTTTCAAAAAACAAAAACAAAACCTCAGAACTACTTGCCCAGGGATAGTACCACCTACAATGGACTGGGCCCTCACACTTCAATCAATAATAAAGAAAATGCCTCACAGACTTGGTTATAGGACAATCTGATGGAGACATTTTTTTTAAAGATTTATTTATTTATTTATTTATATGTAAGTACACTGTAGCTGTCTTCAGACACTCCAGAAGAGGGAGTCAGATCTCATTACAGATGGTTGTAAGCCACCATGTGGTTGCTGGGATTTGAACTCCAGACCTTCAGAAGAGCAGTCTGGAAGAGCAGTCAGGTGCTCTTACCCACTGAGCCATCTCACCAGCCCTGATGGAGACATCTTAACTGAGGCTCCATCTTACCAGATGATTTTAGCTTATGTTAAGTTGAATGCAATAATAATAATTAATAATAATAATAATAATTTTTTAAATTAAACAGCACAGTGACTTTATTTGGAAACATTTACTGGCATAAGAAAACATCCAAACTCAGTTCAAATGCTGGCTGGGCTTAGCTTAGCAGCCCGTATTGGTAAATCCACCACTCAGGAGGCTGGGGCAGGAACATCTTGAATTTGGGAACAGCCTTGCTATGTAGATCCTGTCTTTAAAAACAAACACACAGGGTATCTTAGTTAGGGTTTCATTGCTGTGAAGGGAAGTATGACCAAGGTAACTCTTATAAAAAAACATTTAATTGGGCTGGCTTACAATTTCAGAGGTTCAGTCCATTATCATCATGGTGGGAAGCATGGCGGTGTGCAGGCAGATAGCGCTGGAGGAGCTGAGAGTTCTATATCCTGAGTTCTGTATCCTGATCCAAAGCCACCAGCAAGAAACTGTCTCCGCAGGCATCCAGGAGGAGGGTCTCTTCTGCATTGGGCAAAGCCAGAGCATAGGAGTATATTTCTTTTGCCACCCCACAGTAACATGCTTCCTCCAACAAGGCCACACTCCAAATCATGCCACTTCCCACGGGCCATGTATCGCTCAAACCACCCACATTCCATTCCCTGTTCTCCCATAGGCTGGTTCAAACACAACCATACCATAATGAGCAATACATTTAGTCCAACTTCAAAAGTCCCCATAGTCTATCACATCTCGAAAATGTTTAAAAGTTCAAAAGCCTCTTCTGAGACCCATGCAATCTCTTAACTATCATCCCCTATAAAGTAAAAAAGATCACATATTTCTCACATCATGAGATATACATTATTAGCCGGGCAGTGGTGGCGCACACCTTTAATCCCAGCACTCGGGAGGCAGAGGCAGGCAGATTTCTGAGTTCGAGGCCAGCCTGGTCTACAAAGTGAGTTCCAGGACAGCCAGGGATATACAGAGAAACCCTGTCTCGAAAAACCAAAAAAATAAAATAAAATAAAAGATACACATTATCCTTCCAGAATAGCATAGTGAAGAAACACTGGGCCAAAGCAAGATAAAACCAGCTGGGCAAACTCCAAGCTCTGCATCTCCACGTCAGACGTCAAAGCACTCCTCGGGTCTCCAACTCCTTCTGTCTTCTCTGACTGCAACAAACTGCTTTCTCTTGAGCTGGTTCTACTCCCTGTTAGCGGCTTTCCTCAGCACGTATCCCATGGCTCTGGCATTGTTAATATCTCAGGGTCTCCAAGACAACTTCAACCTCACAGGCTCTTTTTTTTTTAAGATTTGTTTATTATTTATTTATTTAATGTATATGAGTACACTGTAGCTATACTGTGAGCCATCATGTGGTTGCTAGGAATTTGAATTCAGGACCTCTGCTTGCTCCGGTCAGCCCCGCTTGCTCTGGCCTAAAGATTTATTTATTATTATATCTAAGTACACTTCTAGCACCAGGATACTACAGTATACTTAGACTACTACAGTATACTACCAGTAGTACACTGGTATTCAGACACACCAGAAGAGGGCATCAGATCTCATTATGGATGGTTGTGAGCCACCATGTGGTTGCTGGGATTTGAACTCAGGACCTTCAGAAGAGCAGTCAGTGCTCTTAACGGCTGAGCCATCTCTCCAGCCCCCACTTCACAGCTTCTTATTTCAGTGTCTGGGATCCACACATGATCTTCTGGGCTCCTTCCAAAGGGCACGGGTCACTTCTCTAGCTCCCTCTGTAGCACTCTAGGCTCTGGTTGACTCCATTCCACTGCTACTGCTGTTCGTAGTAGTCATCCCATGGTATTGACATCTCCAATATGCTAGGTCTTCTGCTACAATATGCAATATGCAATATGGTAGGCTTCACCAATAAATACCCTTTCATAGGCTCCCCTCTTGATGCCAAGCCTCAATTTCTTTGCATGACCCCTTCAGTCCTGGGCCATCAACTACAACTGAGGCTGCACCTTCCATTCAATGACTGTTTCCATCCTCTCACAGTGCCAAACTTCAGCTGATTTCCATGACCCCTTCATGCCTTCAAAAACCAGTACCACCTGGGTGACTCTTACACATTACCAAGTCCAGTTGCAACACAAGATACAACCTTGACTGTATCTGGAATATAACTTCTTTGTGCTCTCAGAAAACACTTCCCAGAAGATTTCACCTCAGGGATACTGGTCTCTTCTTAATCACCACTAATTTCTTAGCTCCAACTAGCCAGCATCAATTGTCCCAGTAATGTCTTCTATTTTTAACTCTATAGCCAGAGCTACGTGGCCAAAGCTGCTGATTTCTGCTACTTGCTGGGGCTGGAACATGATCCCTTTGTTCTATTACATCATTATCAGCTTTCTGTTTTCCAACTCCTTTACTGCCAAAGCTTGGCTGTCCTGGAACTTGCTCTGTAGACCAGACTTGAACTCAGAGATCTGCTTGCCTCTGTCTCAAATGCCAGCGTTAAAGGCATGTACCACCATGCCTGGACCTAAGCCTTTCTATACCTTTGCACAAGATCTTTATAAGCATGGACATTATGCCTCAAGATCTAGATCACAGGTTTCTGGATTGTAGTTCATTCCAGATATAGTCAAATTGACAATCAAGAATAGTCATCACAATCCATTCCTTGTCAATTGGACAGACAATCATATCTCCTTATGTCCAAATGAAAACAATAACCAGGTCATAATGATGCCTAGATATAACTATCATTTGTTCAACTGCAAACACAAACAATAAGTTTACCTGGGCAGGATCTTGCCCTGATGTTGCCAGCCCCTTGATCTGTTTATCAATTTAAACGGAGGATTCAGCTTCATTCCACTTCATGGCACTCCTTTAATAGTTTAACCATATATTTTGTATTTTTCCTTTCTCAGCTTCTTCCTTTTCACCAAAATGCTTTTCATAAGAGTGAACTTTAGTAACCACACAACAAAATTTATACTAGACTGTTTTGTGATTTCCTTTGCTAACACAATTAATCTAAATCTTTTCACTTTAGCCTCAGGACAAAGGCAAAAAGCAGCCATATTCTTCACCAAAACATCACAAAAACAGTTTGTAGGCCACATATTAACATTCTTCTCCTCTGAAACCTTTTGAGTCAGGCCCCAAGAGTTCAAATCACCCCCAGAACCAATGTCTTCTATATTCCTACTAAGACGGTCTCAACTAAAGCATTCCATTGCTTTCCAAATCCAAAGTCCCAAAATCCACATTCCTCCAAACAAAAACATGATCAGGCCTATCCCAGCAATATCCAATTCCTGGTATCAACTTCTGTCTTAGGGTTTTCATTGCTGTGAAGGGACAACATGAACAAGGTAACTCTTGTAAGAGAAAATATTTCATTGGAGCTGGCTCACAGTTTCAGAGGTTCAGTCCATTATCATCAAGGTGGAAGCATGGCAGCGTCCAGGCAGGCATGGTGCTGGAAGAGCCAAGAGTTCTACATCCTGATCCAAAGGCAACAGCAGGAGACTGTCTTCCTCAGTCAGCTAGGAGAAGGGTCTCTTCCATACTGGGCAGAGCCTTGGCATAGGATGAGACCTCCAAGCCTACCCCAACAGTGACACACCGCTTACAAGGCCACACCTACTCCAACAAGCCCACATATCCTAATAGTGCCACTTCCTGTAAGCCAAACATATTCAAACTACCACACAGAGGCTGGGGAGATGGCTCAGTGCGTAAGAGTGCTTGACATGTGTAGAGGAATTTTAATCCAGCAACATGGCTGCTCTGGCAAAGGATCACCAACAAAGACCTTCTAGGTCTGTGTGATCCAGCTGGAATATACAGACACCCCCTCATTACATACCTTTAATCCCTAACAATGAACTAAAGTTAGTTTGTAGAAGGAAGCAACCATGTTTGAAAATGACATCTAATTGACTGGCAGACAAAGTGACGAATCAGAAAAGATTTGACAGTGAGTCAGAGAAAGGATATGTCCAGTTCTCATGAGAACAGTACAGGAAAGAAGCCTTTTAAGAACAGTGTAGGGAGAGAGTCAGCTGGGAGTCCATGTGCAGTGGAGTTGAGTTCATTTGTGAGATCATGCATTTCAGTGCAGGTCAGCAGAGGCAACTGAAACCAGAGAATGAATAAGGAGTCAAAGAGTACAACAAATTACTAGAGTTAGTTTGAGGCCAAGCAGAGCAATTCAGGGAGAACCCAAGAGAAACCAGATTGAATCAGTCAGCTTGAAGAGGAGTTTGAAGCAGAACATGAAGAGAATATGAAGCAGAGTTAGACCAGCAAGCCAGACTTCAGAAAGAGCTAGAAAAAGTGAGCTTATTCAGCTATAAGCCTGTGAGACAATCACCTCTGGTAAATAAACGTTAACGTTTACAGTTGTGGACAATATAGGACTCAGTTCAAATCTCCAGCACTCATGTAAAAGCCCAACACAACCACATCTGCCTACAAGCAAAGTGTGTGGAGGGAGAGAGTGAAGAATCCTGGGAGCTTGATGGCCATCCAGCATAGCAGAAATGGCAAACTTCAGATACACACACACACACACACACACACACACACACACACACACACACGAGACAGAGTGATCAAATAATTGAGAAAAATACTAGATCTCCTCTGACCTCTATATATGAGCATACACACATGAAAAGGGGGTGAAATGGGGGGGAACAAAGACCCAAAGACAGAAACAGAAAAAGAGAGAGGTACAAAATAATTGAGGAAAACACTAGATCTCCTCTAACTTCTGTATATATGAGCATGCTCTCAAGTGTACACACTCACACACACACACACACACGTAAAAATTAAAAAAAATGAAAATAGAAGTCACACCTAATCTCAACACTTAGGAGGCAGAAGCAGGTGGGATTCAGTGAGTTCAAACCCAGCCTGCGCTGCTGAGAGCTCATCTTAAAAGAATTATTTTAAAATGTGGTCAATACCAAATATATATTGTTTTAATATCATCAAATTAAATATGAATCGACATTTTGTCTGCATGAACATTTTATATATGCGAGTCAGAATCTTACTATGTAGTAGCCATAAAATGGTCTAGAACTCTCTGTAGACCAGGCTGGCCTCAAACTTGGAGTTGCCCTCCTACTTGTGTCTCCCAAGGACTAGGATACAGGCATGTGCCACCATACCAAGGTAAAGTTATTTGTTACGACTTTTATTTTATCCCACTGGTTATTGAAATATTCTAATATGCCCGTTGGTCCTGGTGTCTTTCAGAAATTGGGTATCTGAATCTACCATGCCCCAAACAATTATTCTGAGCAGTGATGGACTTCCTCTAGCCATACTCTTTAGAACCAGGCTCATGTAAGCCTGTGTGTAAAATGAGATAGAACGTTACTAGAGGCTTCTGGGTCATCATAGACATGGTTTTCATTTTCTCCAGCCCTGCTTTCAGCCTCCCCCTTTTCCAGACTTATTTACTTTATGGGTTTGCATGCTTTACCCACGTAGCATGCACATGCCTGGTGTCAGAGAAACTCAGGCGAAGGCATCAGATGCCCTGAAACTGGATGTTGTGAACCACCTTGTGAGCAACAGCTACTCGCAGGCAGTCACTGAGCCCCTTTTCATATTCACATGATTTTTTTTTTCCTTTGGGTGGTATGGATGTTTTGCCTGCATGTAAGTGTGCCTGGGACTGGAAGAGGCCAGAAGATGCCCCCGGAATTGGAGCTACAAACAGTTGTGAGCTGCCATGTGGGTACTGGGAATCAAACCCAGGCCCTCCCAAGGAGCCCCCAAGCACTCTTGACCACTGAACAATCTCTAGCCCCTGAAACACTTGTTTCTAAGAATGGATCAGTTGTCACAGAGGTTGACTCATGCAAGCTTAGGTCAGCCTCATTCTATTTTGGCATGGCAGAAATGCCAGCTCAGGCACAGAAACTCCCCTGGCAGATCTGGGGACAGTGGGTTTATGGGCTCCCATCCCTGCTTCCTGTCCACCCTTTGACTTTGGACTGGTTGTTTAATCTCCGTTCCGCTTTCTTCATCCAGAGCAGAGGTCAGCAAACTCATCAAAGGGTCAGGCCGTAAACTGTTTAAGCTGTATGGATCCTATGGCTTTCCGGCACAGCTACTCAGCTCTGCCCCTGTGGCATGAGAACGGCCTCAGGCAACGTGTGAGCCTATGTACGTGGCAGTGAGCCAAGAAAGCTTCACTTTTGAAAATAGCCAGATATGGTTCCATGTCTATAGCTTGCCAGCCCCTGATCAGATGACGCCCCCCTCCCCAGCCCCCTGCAAATGGAAGAATGTGGAAGACTTTACGGTTGACTGTTCAGTGTCTGTCACACTCCAGCTGATAGTGTAAGCCAAACAAACATGTCCATCCCCCGGGTACACTTAAGCCTGTGTGTGAAAGATGTAAGGAGATGATTACCAGAGCTCCTGGGAAGATAGCATTCATGCTGCCATGGGAAGTTGACCTCTCTCTAACAACAGGCATGGGCAGGAAGCTGACAGGATTAGTAGGGGCTGACACTGCTATCAGCCTTGGGGCACTTTGATCACAAGGCTGGGAGAGAGGAATCTCACTGGACTTTTTTTTTTTTTTTAACCTGAGCTAGGAAATCTTCCATCTCCTCTTTATTAACTTGGAATTGGGTCATCTGTTACTTCAGCTAACGGGATCCCTGGTGGAAACCTCGTTGGAAGAGCTGTTATGAGACCCACTAGGGAAAGCATGTGACCGTCGCCTGCTAATTAAAAGGCTTGCCACTGAAATAATCAGCAGGCACATGCCCCTGGCACACGGATTCCAGGGAAATGCAAGCCTTTCATCTCTCTTCCATAGTATCTTTTTTCAGTTGTAAATTCTTGGTTCAGTTTGCTTGAAATTCCCAAGCTACATAAGAAATAACTTAGTAGAAAGAAAAGGAAGAAAACTGTGAGAAAACTACAAGTCTCTCTCTCTGGGCCTCTTCTTTTCTTTTTCCCCTCCCTCTTTCATTTCCTCTCACACACACTGGCCTCTAGCTCACTGGTCTCTTACCTCAGCCTCCTGGGTGCTGGGATTACAGGCCCAAGCCACTACGTCCAAGTTTGACTATCAAATTTCTTCCAGCATAATGTTGGCTCTTTCAAAGATTCTTTTCCCTCTCTCCCATTGTGGATGACATCATGGAAAGAGTGTGTCGGAGCTAGCCAGACAGGAAGCCTGAGAGACAGGCCCAGGCATGTACCTTTATAAAAACACTCTCTCAAGAGCCCAACCAGGGTATCACGGGCCCCACATCCATTCCTTCCTTCCTGAGCGCTACATCCCCCAACCCCTGAGGCCAGGTTCTACCTCCTGTAGATACCATCACATCTTAAAGTCACCATGCTAAGGACTAAACCCCCGACATGTGAATGCTTAAGGAACAAATGGAATCCAAACTCCAAGAGACTGAGGTGGTTTATTAAGCTAAAACAGTTAGACAGGCCAGTATGCCAGATCACTATAACCAGAAAAGTTAGATAGGCCAGTATGCCAGATCACTATAACCAAAAAAGTTAGATAGGCCAGTATGCCAGGTCACTATAACCAGAGCCCTCGCAAGGCTGAGACAGGAGAATGGCTACAAGTCTAAATCCAGCCTGGTCTATATAGCAAGAACCAGGCTAGCTGGAGCTATAACTCATAATAATAATAATAATACATGCTAAGTATAAAGTCAAAATACATAGCCCCACCAAAGAGGTTTAGCAGGAAAAAAAAGCAGTATTTTTTTCTATTTCTTTTCTTTTTTTGTTTTACTCTTTCCATGATGACCTAGATACACAGTGATGGGAATTTTGAAAAGGAAGTAAATCAGTATAATATTTCATAACTTGTATTGCTTGCAACCATCCTATAACCAGGGATGAATTACAAATCACAACTCCAATTCAGTTTGTCCAAATCTACATGGTATCAGCAATCTGTAGCCTGGGGGTTGACAGTCGATGAAACCTTTCAGGGACCAACAATTAGCACCGACAATGCCAAGAAGTTTGAGCCGCTTGCCTAAAACGTAGAATAAGGAAGCGGAGGAGTCTGGAGTCACATCCAGGACTATTGGACTCCAGAGGCGTTTTAGAAAACTCATCTCAGAGCAGAAACCATGAGAAGCAGGAGCCTGCCAGCTGCTCTTGTTTACACAGTTCTGTTGGCTCTGGAACACAGTTCAAGGGTTGGGCAGGGTGTGGCCATCTGGAGAGGCACGTGCTGAACCTTGAACAGGCAAAGTGACAAGGCATCCAGCCTGTGAGACTGCAGGATGAGAGCCAGGATCAGGGCACAGGACCTGTGTCACTAGCCTTGGTCCCCCACAGAGGGGGCCATGCTAGCCTAGGTTCACCCATGTCAGATTAACAACAGAATGGGGGAGGGGGTGGCTCAAGGGAATCCTCTTTCGGATCCACTTTTCTTCCGTCCCACCAGCTCACTCATCCCTTCCTCCATTTTGACACGTTTACAGTTCTTATCTCCATCAGCTGTGTCTCAGGCTTGCCACACAACAGTGTAGACGCTCAGATAAGTCATCCTGGTACCCAGCAAGACCTTGGAAGAACAGTCCTAAGCAGGATGCAAAAGTAAACTTTTCCCCCGTTGGATTGATTCAATCCTGGTATTTTTCTGAAGTAAAAATAAAAACAAAAACAAAACAACAACAACAAAAAAAAAACCAAACCAAAACAAAACAAAAAAAACCTAAACCCTGAATGGCATACCTTGCTATTGTGAGAGTCCGTGGACTTTGTTCATCGCTTCAGGCAGAAAATTCTCTTTTTTTCCATATTGTTCACCATCTTGCCTTTGGGATTTTTTTTTTTTTTTTGATAGAGTCTCAAGTAACCTGAACTGGCCTCAAACTTGCTATGTAGTAAGAGGTACCTCGAACCTCTAACCTCCTGTCTCCACTTCCCAAGTGCTGACATTATAGGCATGTACCACCATTCCTGGTTTATGTGGTACATGCAAGCCTGGTCAGCACTCTTCCAATTAAACTTTACCCATAATCCTTATAATACATTCTTCTGGTTGGGTCTACATGAGTTCGGCCTGTCTTCATTCCTCTTAAAAATGATTTCCTCAACAAGCAAGGGTGGAATAGTTCCACCACAACAGACCTATAGACAGTTTCATGGGGGGAAAAGAAAGACAATGTTCTATTGTTTTTTTTTTTTAAAATAACTATTCATTGACTATGTGTGTGAGCCTCTGGGGGGTTATGAGCACCAACCACCTTTGCACAGTGACCATAGAAGCCAGAAGGGGGCTTCAGAGCTCCTGGAAATGGAGTTGCAAGCCACTGAGAGGCACTGCATAGGTCCTGGGAAGCTAATGTGCACACCCTCTACAAAGGCAGCAAGTGTTCGCAGCTGCTGAGCCATCTCTCCATCCCCAAGATTTTTTTTTTTTTTTTTTTTTGAAATCGCTATGTACTAAATGGTTCCTGCAAGCAGCTATTGCCGATTGCCACTTTGCTCTGCACCTGGGAGCTGCATTTGACTGTTTAAGTGGTTCTGTCCCGGAGCTGCTGAAATGCCCAGTGGAACCACAAGCACTCCTTCAGACTTCCTGTTTCCCAAGAGCAGGCAACAGGGGTGTCGATTACAGCTCGTGCAGGCCTGGGGCAGGGAGGCCCACATGTCCTGTGTGTTTTCTATCTGCAGGCTCCGTACAGATGGTGAGGTTGTTCCCACAGCAAATCTGCCACCAAAGGGGATAGGAAATCTTGGCAGGAAGCTCTCTCAAGCACCAGGGGAGAGTCTCCCAGTGACCTTTGGCTCCACCCAACCCTTTCTCACTACTAAATGAGGAAAGCATCTTGAACAGATTCTGCCAAGACTGATGGGACTTGGGCCTTTCTCAGCGCTGGAATGTTAGGTGAAAGCAAGCAGACACATGTTAACAACTAGACACAAAACAGGTTCGATACTATTCAATCACAACAAGGGAGCCCTCTTCCTGGAGGCTCCTAGCCACGTAGGAGAGAGACCAGCTTTCCTGGGTGTGTTCGCCCGAAGGCATTCGCTTTCTCTGGCAAGATCTTACGGTTAACCAAGATTTCCATGGAGTGAGCAGTCCTTGGCAGAAGAAAAACAGAAGCAAGACCACAAAATATTGAAAAGACTCCTGAGGCTGGCGTGGAGTTAATAATCACTTGTACAAACGGGCGGAACTGGTCTCAATGGGGCCCAGAAGCAATGGATGTAGGGGTATATGATGTGGCATCGCGGGGTTCGCACAGGCAAGGAAAAATATCAGCGGTCTATTCTTTTCCATCTCCGAGGCCACCCTCAGGATAGCTGCTTGATGGTCTTTGCCTCCAGACCAGGCCTCCCCCAGCCACTGGAGATGCCTCAGGAGGTCTGACCCACTTAGAGCTGGAGGTGTAGGGCTGGAGAGATAGCTCAGAAGTTAAGAGCACTGACTGTTCTTCATAAGGTCCTGAGTTCAAATCCCAGCAACCACATGGTGGCTCACAACCATCCATAACGAGATCTGACACTCTCTTCTGGTGTGTCTGAAAACAGCTACAGTGTACTTACATATAATAAATAAATAAGTCTTTTAAAAAAATAAGGAAAAAAAAAGGTAGGTGGTAGACTTCCTAGTGCTCAAAGAGACCAGGGTTTGAGTCTCAGCCCTGGACTTGAGATACATAGACTGCCTGGGAACTCCCTATGGAGCTGGGAACAGTGTTGAAATCCTGATCTCCCTTCCTCTATCTCCTGAGATCCTGTGTGTGTGCCACCATAACTGGGCAAAACTGCTAAGGTGTCCTCAAACAGTCTGTCCCTGTCAGGACACTTCCAGATGAAAAACCTCATCTCAGGTTCACCTCAAGCTACAGGGTTCCAGAGGCATCTGCATCCTTTGAGGTCTGTCCTTGCCTCTGTGCGCTTCTCTTTCCCTTGTGCCTCCTGAACACCATCACAGATCCCCAGTTTGCTGTCAACCTCTCAGTCGACTCTGCTCTACTGAGAGGTTTTTCTGATGTTCCTAGTTACATTTCCAGATTCCTGAAGACAGATAAACAATACCCTGCTGTGGATTAGCGCCTGGCTTAGGCAGAACAGACCCACTCTCTTTCCCAGACGCCCTCCTGTCTCCCTTATTCACTTTCAGTCAATCAGTGTTTTACCACTCATACATTTATTTATCTTGCTGGGGGAGGGGAATGTGCCCACCTGGAGCTTTCGAGTGGAGGCCAGAGGTTACCTCACAGGAACTGGTTCTCTCCGCCCACATCAGGTTTGGTGGTGAGGGCCTTTACCTGCTGAACACTGAATTTTAAAACAAAACTCATCAGAATAATCTTAAATAACCCTTCTCATTAAAGCCACCGGTGTGGGTGGGTGAGTGAATGTGAGTGTGTGTGGGGGTATGGTTATCTGTGTGTGTGTGTGTGTGTGTGTGTGTGTGTGTGTGTGTGTGTGTGTAAACAGACCTGACAATCCTGTGGGATGCGGGAAGAAAACACAAGAGCCAATCATAATAGCTTCCTTTCCACTTGTGCATTAAATTATGTCCAAGTATTTTACAAATACAATACTTTGACTAGGCTGGGCAATGGGACTAGTTCACGTCTCTAATCCCAGCCCTTAGAAGGCAGAGGCAGGCAGATCTGTAAATTCTAAGCCAGCCTGGTCTACAAAGTAAGTTTCTAGGACAGTCAGAGCTACACAGAGAAACTCTGCCTCAAAGAGCTGAAAAAAATTATGTACTATGACTGGGATAGTGGTACTTGATCCAAAAATTTTGTACTGACCCACAGGTTTCTACCTAGAACCCTCCTATGTGCCTCCTTTGGTTTGTCTTTATGACAGGGTCTCATGTGTGCTAGACGGGCCTCCAACTCCTGATTGGCCTGTGTCTATCCCTCACATGCTGAAGTTTCAGGCAGGCCCCACCATGCCCTGTTTTCCCAAGAAGGTATAGTGACTCCCTAGAGGGACTCTAGTGCCACCTTTCTCAGTAGATTTTGCCTGATTTCCAAAGTGTCTCAACCCCAGTCCATTGTATCTCTTATTATAACAAATGCATGCTTTGGGCCTTGTAATTTAGATTTGAACTTTTTTTATTTTTAGACAAGTGGCTCTGTCAAGCCAAGGCTGGCCTCAAACTAGTGACCCTCCTGCTTCTGTCTTCCTGTGACTTGGGTTGCAGGAGAGTGCCATGCCACCATTCCTAGTTTAGACGTGTATATAAGTTGCCCTTTTTCAGCATTTTTAGAGCTCCCTGAAAGCAGAGATCATATCTCATTATCTCTGGAAGCCTAACATTGCTCCACACAGCAAACAGACATCAACTGAACGAACATTTGAGGTTATCGCACACAAGAACTGAGACTGATAGTTGTGTTTGTTTTTGAGACCAGGACAGCCTTGACCCATGGTCCTCTTGCCTCCACCTCCTACATGCTGGGGTTATAATGGGTGTGCACCCCCATTCTCAACTTTAAAATTACTCTAAGGGGCTGGAGAGATGGCTTGGTAGATGAGAGCACTGGCTGCTTTTCTAGAGGACCTGAGTTCAATACCCAGCATCCACATGGCAGCTCACAACTGTCTGTAACTCCAGTTCCAGGGGCATCTGACACTCTCTTCCGACTTCCACTCACACCAGGCATACACATGGTGCACAGGCATAAAATATAAGCAAAACACCCATATGAATAAAATTTAAGAAATATGTTTTAAAAAATTGATCTCAGTATAACTTGATTTTTTTTTTGAGACAGGATCTCACTTATAGAGACTAGCTGACCTCAAACATGCCTCTGCCTCCTGAGATGGGATTATGGGTGTCTGCTACCACGTTCTGCTATAATTTGCTGTTTGGATAACATATTCTTCATAGAGTGTAATGGTTATTAATAAAGAATCCTGGAAGGCTGAACTTTTTTCTTTTCAGAAAAGGAAATATCCTGGATAACTTCTAGGTTCCAGTCCACAATAAATAAACAGATAGAAAGATGATATAGATAGGCAGGCAGAATAGGTAGATCGATAGATGAGAGATGAGAGATAGATGATAGATAGATAGATAGATAGATAGATAGATAGATAGATAGATAGATCCTGACAATGTGATTACCACAAGATGGCAGAATAACATTGCAGTCCAACATTCTTGCAGCCCTTTTCCAGACATCATAGGTATCACTAGACATTCCTCTGAGAATAGAAAGTGCCCACAAAGAAATTTTGACAGGAGCTGGTGTGACCTACAGATTATCTGCTCTGTGTCTTGCTGTTCTTTGCAAAAGGTGTTGGACAACAGGCAACACCTACCTCCTGAGCATGTGATGGGGGACTCAGACCCAGCAGGCTGGATCTCTTGCAGAGCAGCAGAATACAGCTGTCCTGGGAGAATCACGTGCTGGAGTGAGACCAGCCTAGAGAACACAGAGAGAAGCTATCTCAAAACAGAAGCATAAAAGAACACAGTCCTGCCTCGGGGTCAGCACTGTGGGCAGCCAGTGCCTTACATGGCTCCTGGTGAACCAGAGGAAGTTAGCTTTGGGGATCATTTCATGAATGAGCCCATGTTTTTTCCGCAACCTGCAGGTCCCACAGTGTTTCTTGGGGTGTCCATGTCTGGGACTTAACAAGCAGATAACATCCCCAGAAACCACAAAGGTTAGCTTTAGGTTTTGAGTGTCTGGTCAAAGTACTTTGTTGTGATTTGGGGTGTAGTCTCACTGCATAGCCCAGTGTGACCTTGAACTTCAGCTTTGGGGGTTTAGTGCATGTATGCTCATCATTTGCTTACTAGGGCAGTGCTTTTTTTTAGATAGAAATAATGTCTTTGGTGATGGGGTTATAACTTGGATGCTTGTTAACATTGTGCTTCTTGATCATCTGATAAGAGCTTTGCAACTTACAGGTAGATTTACCCTTGAATGGGAATCTTTCTGAAGTCTCAGTGCTCTCTTCCTAGCTGCTCTCTCTTTGACAGAGAAATTGACTCTAGTAGTAGGCTATAGTGGCTCTGTCTTTCTCTTGGGGACCATTGGATAAGCTACTGTCCCAATCTCACATGATAATATCACTCAGTAGAGACTCACTGGGCTCTTACTCTAAGAACCTACACATTTAATCTTTACAACAACGCTTTGAGTTAAGCAACTTATCATTTGTTTGAGACGGGGCCTGTCTTTGTAGACCAGGCTAGCCCCCAGATCTCCATGTAGCCCAGGCTAAGAAAATTCCCATTATTTGCACACACACCCACACCCAAGGTTCTACATAAAGCCTCCTCAGCTTAGAAGTTACCCTGAAGAAGGTGCCAAGAAGAGTGGTGGACTTCTACTCTCCAATAGGTTGTCCAGGCACAAGGACTTGAGTTCAGTTCCCCAAGACCGACATATAAAACAAAGCAAGGCGTAGGATCATGTGCTTGTAATTCCAGCACTAGGAAGGTGAGGCAGGAAGCTGGCTGATTCCCCAGCCTTTCAGCCCAGTCTTCTTGGCATACCCCAGGCCAAGCAGAGACTGTTGTAAAAAACAAGCTAGACAGCACTTGAGGAAGAATGGCCCTTAAGGCTGTCCTCTGACCTCCACAAGTATACACACACACACACACACACACACACACACACACACGAAAAAGAAAAAAAAACATTTGCTTATATATTGTATATCTGACTTGGTGGACTAAAAGTACCTAGAGAATGAATTCTAACATTTGGGAAGCTGAGGGGTAGAAGACTGACAGATTCAAGGCCAGTCTGGGCTACATAGTGAGTTCTAGACAAGCCAGGATTGATAGCAAGACTCTCATCACAAAACAAAACAAAACAAAACAAAACAAAACAAAACAAAACAAAACACAACACAACACGCACAGATACACAGAGATACACACATGCAGAGAGAGGTTAATTTTATGTGGACCTGCCCTGCAGATGCAGATTTCAGGGTTGCTAAGTTCCACATATCAAGCCCAAGCATATAGAGGCCGAGGGCTTTCGACTGCTAAGCACACGCTATCCCTAGTGGTGATACTGCAGAACTCAGAGCACACTGTACAATAGGACATCAGGCTCCTAGGAAGCCCTGGGAGAACAGGGCCGCACAGCTAAGAGATGGATGGTACCTGTGTGCTCTGCCAAGTGCCGCACACCCCCCATCCAGGCCGAGCCCATCCCTCTGCAGAAGGCTCATAGACAGAAAGCCCCCCTCCCTGGAGCAGCTGGCTCCCTTTGGTTTGCAGCTTTTGGCACCGTCTTATCTTACTTTGATAAAAAGGAATTTTGCAATAAAATTTCTTGGCAATGGTTCAGTGAAGAATTTTCATATTATCATTTTAAAAGCTTTGAGGGGTGGACCCGGAGAGATAGCTAAGTGGTAATCTTCCAGAGGGCAGGCATTTGATTCCCACAGCCACACTGGGTGACTCACAGAATTCCAACTGTAATTTCAGCTCCATGAAATCCTCTTCTGGCCTCTATGGCCATCCATACTCATATGTGCATTCATACATATACATAGACAAAAACAAATTCAATCATTAAAAGTAAAAAAAAAAAAAAGGGCTTTAGAGGGCTATGGAAACGGCTCAGTGGATGGATATGGGCTTGCTGGGGATGAGCTTGGAGGGCTATGGAAACGGCTCAGTGGATGGATATGGGCTTGCTGGGGAAGGATAAGGATGTATCTCTACACCCACATTAAAAAGAGCCAGGCATGGTCCACACGGATGCTGGAGAGGCAGAGACAGAGACAGGAAGATACTTGGAGCTTGCTAATCACTAGCCTAGTACAAAAGTGAGGTCCAGGTTCAGTGAGAGACCATGTCATATAAGTAGCACAAGATTGTCGATCACATTATCAGAGCTCTAAAAGAGACCATGCCTCAAAAAACTTAAGGATTATGATAAAAGAGACAGCTAAGGTGTGCTCACATGCACAAATGTGCATGAGTGCACACACACATACTTCACAGCTGGGTATATAACTCAGTAGATGGCAGACCAAGCACACACATGGAACTATGTTGATACCCAACCACACACAAACAGAGTATGGCAGCACATACCGGCAAACCCAGCACTAAGGAAGACAGAGGTGGGGGGAATCAGAAGTTTAGGGCCATGCTCTGCCATACAGACAACTTGAGGTCTGGGCACATGACATCTTGACTCGGCAAACAAAGCAAACACACAAACAGAAGATTATTAAAGTATGATTAGTAAGCCGTAACTTGTTGACACACAGATTGCCTATAGCAGAAAATTTGCCATTTTTTGAAGCATACAAAGGCCCCTGAGACCATCAGCACAATCCCCCAGAATGGCCCTCTGTCTCTCCAGTGTAGTCCATTCCAGTGTCCACCAAGCAGACATTGGTGTTTCCATCATTTTCTTTATCAGAAATGGAATCCTACAACAATATGTAGTCCTTTGTCAGAATCCTCCCACTCAGCATAGTTATATATTGTTGCATGGGGCCCGCTAGCTCATTCGTCTGTGTTACTAAGTAATTTTCCACTGTGGGGATGTTCCAGGGTTGATCCCTCTCCCTGTCTTTGGATTAGTACTGTCTTTTCTTTGGAACAACTACCTGGCATTGGGTAGATTGAGCATATGGTGGCCATGCTTAAGACTCTGCTAAACAATTAGACCTTTTAAAAAATGTTTGCATGATTCTTTCATTCCCAAGGAACAGAGTTCTTCCATATCTTCTTTGTTAGTATGTTTTAATTTATCTTAATGAGGGTGAGTGGTATCTCATTGGTTTTAGTCGGTATTTGAATTAATTACATCTAATCTTGGATATTCTGCTTTGTCTTATTTGTAGTCTATATATCCTTTGGGGACAGTAAATTTTGGGGTGGGTTTTTTTTTTTTGGTTTGTTTGGGTTGGGTTTTTTTTGTTTGTTTGTTTTTTGTTTTTTTCAAGACAGGGTTTCTCTGTGTAGCCTTGGCTGTCCTGGAACTCACTTTGTAGACCAGGCTGGCTCGAACTCAGAAATCCGCCTGCCTCTGCCTCCCGAGTGCTGGGATTAAAGCTGTGCGCCACCACGCCCAGCCAATTTATGCTAATCTTCCTCCCTCAGCTTCTCAAGTGCTAGGGTAACAGGCATAGACTACCATGCCTAGCTATCTGCCATCTGTTTACTTCCTATGCTAAAGTATTTGCTCAAATCTCTGCCCATTATAAAATTGGATAGATTAAAAAAAAAAAATAACGCTTATCAGGGCTAGAGAAAATGGTTCAGCAGTCAAGAGCATTTGCTGATCTTGCAGAGGATCCAGGTTCATATGCAACTGGAAATCATTAGACAAAATGTAAGGGAAGTGGGGTTTATAGGGCCTCCTGAATGATCTTTGCAATCTGCCAATAAGCATAAAACTAGTCTGAAATGGGAATCTCTCTTTAAAAAAAAAAAAAAATATATATATATATATATATATATATCAAAGTAGTCATTTAGAAGAACAGCCAGGGAAAGTTTATTACAATTGCTGTGAAACACTGGATTCTAAAAAATAGTCATCCCTATAATATCTTCCCAACTGCAACACAGCCATTGGCTTCCAACCTTCCAGATGCTCCTGTCTGGCTGGAAATGTGTGTTTATTTCTTCAAGCTGTAAAACGGTTCTCACGGGGCTCCACAAAGCAGAAGGGTTTTAATCACCCCCACCCCCAGCCCCTCTCAGCGCCCTCACTCTCCCAGATGTTTCTCTTCCCAACTAACTTTGACCACATTACTCTCGCTCATGTGTCAGAGATACAGAACGTCCCTTCCGAGAAGAGCCCAGAGATGCTTAATGTTTGTGGCACGTCGTAAAACACAAAGAGAGATTATACTCTAAAGTCACTACCAGGAATCACTGTGCTTTGTGTACAAGTGGAACATGTGTGCCCATTCACCCAGAAACTGAGAATTGGAACCCTGCTGACAAAGGCATTCTGAAAACGCCTATCACATACCAGGGATGAGCCTCCAAAGCAAGAACTCAAAAGAGCACAGGACTTTGCCCCATGTGGATACCAATTGAGTTTCTAGATTCCTGGTATAGCTTTGCCCAGGAAGAAAGTCTCACAAGATACACAGTGTTTCAACAATAAAGGAACCTCTGGTGGAACCACCATGCCTGACATTAAGCTGTACTACAGAGCGATTGTAATAAAAACTGCATGGTACTGGTACAATGACAGACAGGTAGATCAATGGAATAGAATTGAAGACCCAGAAATGAATCCACACACACACCTATGGTCACTTGATCTTTGACAAGGGAGCTAAAACCATCCAGTGGAAAAAAGACAGCATTTTCAACAAATGGTGCTGGCACAACTGGCGATTATCATGTAGAAGCATGCGAATTGATCCATTCTTATCTCCATGAACAAAGCTCAAGTCTAAGTGGATCACAGACCTCCACATAAGACCAGACACACTGTCATTAGTAGCGGTGAAAGTACGGCAAAGCTGGGCACAGGGGGAAAATTCCTAAACAGCACAGCAATGGCTTGTGCTGTAAGATCCAGAATTGACAAATGGGACCTCATAGAATTGCAAAGCTTCTGTAAGGCAACAGACAATGTCAATGCGACAGAAAGGGCACCAACAGATTGGGAGAGGATTCTCACCAATCCTAAATCTGATAGGGGACTAATATCCAATCTATACCAAGAGCTCAAGAAGCTGGACTCCAGAAATTCAGATAACCCCATTAAAAATGGGGTTCTGAGCTAAACAAAGAACTCTCAACTGAGGATACCCCGAATGGCTGAGAAGCACCTGAAAAAATGTTCAACATCCTTAATCATCAGGGAAATGCAAATCAAAACAACCTTGAGATTCTACCTCACACCAGTCAGAATGGCTAAGATCAAAAATTCAGGTGACAGCAGATGCTGGTGAGGATGTGGAGAAAGAGGAACACTCTCTCCATTGCTGGTGGGATTGCAAGCTTGTACAACCACTCTGGAAGTCAGTCTGGAGGTTCCTCAGAAAATTGGACATAATACTACCAGAAGACCCAGCAATACCTTTCCTGGGCATATACCCAGAAGAAGTTCCAACTGGTAATAAGAACATGTGCTCCACTATGTTCATAGCAGCCTTATTTATAATAGCCAGAAGCTAGAAAGAACCCAGATGTCCCTCAACAGAAGAATGGATACAGAAAATGTGGTACATTTACACAATGGAGTACTACTCAGCTATTAAAAACAATGGATTTATGAAATTCTTGGACAAATGGATGTATCTGGAGGATATCATCCTTAGTGAGGTAACCCAATCACAAAAGAAGTCATTAGATATGCACTCACTGATAAGTGGATATTAGCCAAGAAACATAGAACACCCAAGATACAATTTGCGAGACACAAGAAAATCAAGAAGAGGGATGGGTGGATACTTCATTCCTCCTTAGAATAGGGGACAAAATACCCATGAAAGGAGTTACAGAGACAAAGTTTGGAGCTAAGATGAAAAGATGGACTATCCAGAGACTACCCCACCTGGGGATCCATCCCATAATCAGCCACCAAACGCATACACTATTGCATATGCCAGCAAGATTTTGCTGAAGGGACCCTGTTATAGCTGTCTCATATGAGGCTATGCCAGTGCCTGGCAAATACAGAAGTGGATGCTCACAGTCATCTATAAAATGGAACACAGGGCCCCCAATGGAGAAGCTAGAGAAAGCACCCAAGGAGCTGAACAACCCTATAGGTGGAACAACAATATGAACTAACCAGTACCCCCAGAGCTCGTGTCTCTAGCTGCATATGTGCAGAAGAGGTCTTTTCCCTCTCTGGAAAGAGAGGCCCCTTGGTATTGCAAACTTTATATACCCCAGTACAGGGGAATGCCAGGGCCAAGAAGTGGGAGTGGGTGGTTAGGGGAGCAGGGCGTGGAGAAGGAAGAGGGAACTTTTGGGATAGCATTTGAAATGTATATAAAGAAAGTATCTGCCAGGCGTGGTGGCCGGGCGTGGTGGCGCACGCCTTTAATCCCAGCACTCGGGAGGCAGAGGCAGGCGGATTTCTGAGTTCGAGGCCAGCCTGGTCTACAAAGTGAGTTCCAGGACAGCCAGGGCTATACAGAGAAACCCTGTCTTGAAAAACAACAACAACCCCCCCCAAAAATTAATTAATTAATTTAATGAATGAATGAAAAAAAAGATACACAGTGTTAAAATGACAGGGCAGCCAACCCTGAGCCCAGTGAGGCTTCTTCTAGCTGAGTGGAACCCATGATGGTTTAGTCTTCCCTGAACCTCAGCTCTGGGCTTGTGACCACAGCAAAACCACAAGAACCATTCAGAGTGTGTCAGACAAGCACAGAGCCATCCCAAGCCTTGGAGGTGATTCCTAGAAAGACCAGGAAGAAACCAAATATTCACTCATCTGCCAGATTCACTCATCTATGACAGAGGTCCAGGGGAGAATGTGCTGGGGGGGGGGGGGTTACTGGGAGTCCCCTCCCAGGACACCCACCTCAGGAGTTTGTGCCTTTGCTGAAATTGGATCTGTGACTCATACTGTAACAACAGATTATTCCAGAAGTGACAAAGTATCTTTCCATGATTAAGTGCCCACATAAATAAGACTTCATCTTATGAACAGACAGGCAGGACTTGAGGAAGCTGTTCTGAAATGACCACAATAGAGAAGGCCTACCTACTGACCATGGCAAGGAGCCACAGGCAAACTCTAGTAACTTTGAGCAGCTTCCCATCAGCAACCAAAGCTGTGGCTTGATGCTAAAAATGAGTGTGTTCTGCCCATGACCTGCTGGATCCCAGGAACAGATCTCCACCATTTAGCCTCAGATGAATAGCAGCCTGTGTCAAGGCCAGAGCCCAGAACCCAGCTGAGTCAGACAGAGGCTTACAGAAGATTCTCCTATGTCACCCAGCCATTCCATCTTCTTTTGTAGACCAGAATGGCCTCAAGCACTGTGATCCTCCTGCCTCTGCCTTCTGAGTGCTAAGACTGCAAGTGTGTGCAGTCACTTCCTGCTACTGTTTTTCTCCCATTAATTCTTACACACTCGAAGGAGCATCCTTTCACTCCCCTACTGTTACAGAGCAGAATCAGGAATCAGAAAATCCCATGGGAAGGTGGTGGCTCCAAAGATAGACACAGGTGGGTCTCAGTGAGTTAGAGGCGAGCCTGGTCTACAAAGTGAGTTTCAGGACAGCCAAGACTAGACAGAAATATGGTCTCAACCTTCCCGCCCCCACACACAGAAAGAAAGAAAGAAAGAAAGAAAGAAAGAAAGAAAGAAAGAAAGAAAGAGAGTGTAAGAGAAAGAAAGAGAGGGAGAGAGGAGGGGAGGGAGGGGAGGGGAGGGGAGGGGAGGGAAGGGAAGGGAAGGGAAGGGAAGGGAAGGGAAGGGAAGGGAAGGGAAGGGAAGGGAAGGGAAGGGAAAGGAAGGGAAGGAAGAGAGAGAAATCTGAAGGTCCTCAGGGATCAGTTATAAATAAGTACAAAGACAGAGCAGTTCCTCAAAGAAAGTGTGTGGTCTTCAAACCATAATTAAAAATAAATCAAGTGGGACTGGAGAGATGGCTCAGCGGGTAAGGGCACAGACTGCTCTTCCGAAGGTCCTGAGTTCAATTCCCAGCAACCACATGGTGGCTCACAACCACCCATAATGAGATCTGACGCCCTATCCTGGTATATCTGAAGTCAGCTACAGTGAATTTATATATAATGATAAATAAATCTTTAATAAATGAATAAATAAAGTAAAACCCTCCAAACAATAACCAAATGATAACTTTCCACCGAAGATTCTGCATGAGACCCAACCCATTTAACTTTGACAGAACAATCGGCTCAGAGAGGGTGATGCCTTTCAAGAGTTACACAGCCATGGCAGGGCTGAGAGGCCGCCTCCATCTTCCTCACACGAGCAGGCTACCGAAAGAGAAGCAGCTGCTCGACTGTCCTTTGCAAATGTTCTCAACTGGCTTTTGTAGAGTTGAGGCTGAATTCCATCATATACCCACAAACAAGAATAACAGAATAAGGAAGAGGGACATGTTAAAAAAGAAAATGGTGCGGGAGCGATGGCTCAGCAAACAGCACCACTATATATAACATACTTCCCTATAGGTTTACACTATCAATGGTCTTCATAAAGTGGGGCGGTCATGGGAAGAACACTTGGAGACTGTATAATGGAAAACACTTGGAGACTGTATAATGGAATAACTGAGCAATCACAGGCACCAGCTTCATGCTGGGCCATGCTCTGTACAGCTGAAGCATCTCTGGTCATGCTTCCTTCCTTCTTCATGTGACCTGCACCTTGGGGACAGTGGATGCTTCTGGGGACAGCAGCAGCCAAGAATTCAGTGTCCTGAGGTCAGGACACAGTTACCTGTGGACCCTAGTGCCCCATGAATTAAAACAGGGGACCCACATCTTTCTGGGCTCTTGGAAGGCACTAAGCATCATTAAAAATCTGTTAAAAATCTGTCAAAACGAGCCTAAGCCACAGCAGCAGCGGTCGCCATCTTGGTCCGAGACCCGCCGAACTTAGGAAATTAGTCTGAACAGGTGAGAGGGTGCGCCAGAGAACCTGACAGCTTCTGGAACAGGCGGAAGCACAGAGGCGCTGAGGCAGCACCCTGTGTGGGCCGGGGACAGCCGGCCACCTTCCGGACCGGAGGACAGGTGCCCGCCCGGCTGGGGAGGCGGCCTAAGCCACAGCAGCAGTGGTCGCCATCTTGGTCCCGGGACTCCAAGGAACTTAGGAATTTAGTCTGCTTAGGTGAGAGTCTGTACCACCTGGGAACTGCCAAAGCAACACAGTGTCTGAGAAAGGTCCTGTTTTGGGCCTTCTTCTTCGGCCAGGAGGAGGTCCAAATACAAGATATCTGCGCACCTTCCCTGTAAGAGAGCTTGCCAGCAGAGAGTGCTCTGAGCACTGAAACTCAGAGGAGAGAATCTGTCTCCCAGGTCTGCTGATAGACGGTAACAGAATCACCAGAAGAACAATCTCTAAACAGAGTCAACTATAACTACTAACTCCAGAGATTACCAGATGGCGAAAGGTAAACGGAGGAATCTTACTAACAGGAACCAAGACCACTCACCATCACCAGAACCCAGCACACCCACTTCGCCCAGTCCAGGGAACCCCAACACACCTGAGAACCTAGACCTAGATTTAAAAGCATATCTCATGATGATGGTAGAGGACATCAAGAAGGACTTTAATAACTCACTTAAAGAAATACAGGAGAACACTGCTAAAGAGTTACAAGTCCTTAAAGAAAAACAGGAAACCACAATCAAACAGGTAGAAGTCCTTACAGAAAAAGAGGAAAAAACATACAAACAGGTGATGGAAATGAACAAAACCATACTAGACCTAAAAAGGGAAGTAGACACAATAAAGAAAACTCAAAGCGAGGCAACACTGAGAGATAGAAACCCTAGGAAAGAAATCTGGAACCATAGATTTGAGCATCAGCAACAGAATACAAGAGATGGAAGAGAGAATCTCAGGTGCAGAAGATTCCATAGAGAACATCGGCACAACAATCAAAGAAAATGGAAAATGCAAAAAGATCCTAACTCAAAATATCCAGGAAATCCAGGACACAATAAGAAGACCAAACGTACGGATAATAGGAGTGGATGAGAATGAAGATTTTCAACTCAAAGGTCCAGCAAACATCTTCAACAAAATTATTGAAGAAAACTTCCCAAATCTAAAGAATGAGATGCATATGAACATACAAGAAGCCTACAGAACTCCAAATAGACTGGACCAGAAAAGAAATTCCTCCCGACACATAATAATCAGAACATCAAATGCACTAAATAAAGATAGAATACTAAAAGCAGTAAGGGAAAAAGGTCAAGTAACATATAAAGGCAGAGCCTATCAGAATTACACCAGATTTTTCACCAGAGACTATGAAAGCCAGAAGAGCCTGGACAGATGTTATACAGACACTAAGAGAACACAAACTGCAGCCCAGGCTACTATACCCAGCCAAACTCTCAATTATCATAGAGGGAGAAACCAAGGTATTCCACGACAAAACCAAATTCACGCATTATCTCTCCACGAATCCAGCCCTTCAAAGGATAATAACAGAAAAAAACCAATACAAGAACGGGAACAACGCCCTAGAAAAAACAAGAAGGTAATCCTTCAACAAACCTAAAAGGAGACAGCCACAAGAACAGAATGCCACCTTTAACAACTAAAATAACAGGAAGCAACAATTACTTTTCCTTAATATCTCTTAACATCAATGGTCTCAACTCGCCAATAAAAAGACATAGACTAACAAACTGGGTACACAAACAAGACCCAACATTTTGCTGCTTACAGGAAACTCATCTCAGAGGAAAAGATAGACACTACCTCAGAATGAAAGGCTGGAAAACAATTTTCCAAGCAAATGGTATGAAGAAACAAGCAGGAGTAGCCATCCTAATATCTGATAAGATTGACTTCCAACCCAAAGTCATCAAAAAAGACAAGGAGGGACACTTCATTCTCATCAAAGGTAAAATCCTCCAAGAGGAACTCTCAATTCTGAATATCTATGCTCCAAATACAAGAGCAGCCACATTCACTAAAGAAACTTTAGTAAAGCTCAAAGCACACATTGCGCCTCACACAATAATAGTGGGAGACTTCAACACACCTCTTTCACCAATGGACAGATCATGGAAACAGAAACTAAACAGGGACACACTGAAACTAACAGAAGTGATGAAACAAATGGATCTGACAGATATCTACAGAACATTTTATCCTAAAACAAAAGGATATACCTTCTTCTCAGCACCTCATGGTACCTTCTCCAAAATTGACCACATAATAGGTCACAAATCAGGCCTCAACAGATTCAAAAATATTGAAATTGTCCCATGTATCCTATCAGATCACCATGCACTAAGGCTGATCTTCAATAACAAAATAAATAACAGAAAGCCAACATTCACATGGAAACTGAACAACACTCTTCTCAATGATACCTTGGTCAAGGAAGAAATAAAGAAAGAAATTAAAGACTTTTTAGAGTTTAATGAAAATGAAGCCACAACGTACCCAAACCTTTGGGACACAATGAAAGCATTTCTAAGAGGGAAACTCATAGCTATGAGTGCCTTCAAGAAAAAACGGGAGAGAGCACATACTAGCAGCTTGACAACACATCTAAAAGCTCTAGAAAAAAAGGAAGCAAATTCACCCAAGAGGAGTAGACGGCAGGAAATAATCAAACTCAGGGGTGAAATCAACCAAGTGGAAACAAGAAGAACTATTCAAAGAATTAACCAAACGAGGAGTTGGTTCTTTGAGAAAATCAACAAGATAGATAAACCCTTAGCTAGACTCACTAAAGGGCACAGGGACAAAATCCTAATTAACAAAATCAGAAATGAAAAGGGAGACATAACAACAGATCCTGAAGAAATCCAAAACACCATCAGATCCTTCTACAAAAGGCTATACTCAACAAAACTGGAAAACCTGGACGAAATGGACAAATTTCTGGACAGATACCAGGTACCAAAGTTGAATCAGGATCAAGTTGACCTTCTAAACAGTCCCATATCCCCTAAAGAAATAGAAGCAGTTATTAATAGTCTCCCAGCCAAAAAAAGCCCAGGACCAGACGGGTTTAGTGCAGAGTTCTATCAGACCTTCAAAGAAGATCTAACTCCAGTTCTGCACAAACTTTTTCACAAGATAGAAGTAGGAGGTATTCTACCCAACTCATTTTATAAAGCCACTATTACTCTGATACCTAAACCACAGAAAGATCCAACAAAGATAGAGAACTTCAGACCAATTTCTCTTATGAACATCGATGCAAAAATCCTTAATAAAATTCTCGCTAACCGAATCCAAGAACATATTAAAGCAATCATCCATCCTGACCAAGTAGGTTTTATTCCAGGGATGCAGGGATGGTTTAATATACGAAAATCCATCAATGTAATCCATTATATAAACAAACTCAAAGACAAAAACCACATGATCATCTCGTTAGATGCAGAAAAAGCATTTGACAAGATCCAACACCCATTCATGATAAAAGTTCTGGAAAGATCAGGAATTCAAGGCCAATACCTAAACATGATAAAAGCAATCTACAGCAAACCAGTAGCCAACATCAAAGTAAATGGAGAGAAGCTGGAAACAATCCCACTAAAATCAGGGACTAGACAAGGCTGCCCACTTTCTCCCTACCTTTTCAACATAGTACTTGAAGTATTAGCCAGAGCAATTCGACAACAAAAGGAGATCAAGGGGATACAAATTGGAAAAGAGGAAGTCAAAATATCACTTTTTGCAGATGATATGATAGTATATATAAGTGACCCTAAAAATTCCAACAGAGAACTCCTAAACCTGATAAACAGCTTCGGTGAAGTAGCTGGATATAAAATTAACTCAAACAAGTCAATGGCCTTTCTCTACACAAAGAATAAACAGGCTGAGAAAGAAATTAGGGAAACAACACCCTTCTCAATAGCCACAAATAGTATAAAATATCTCGGCGTGACTCTAACGAAGGAAGTGAAAGATCTGTATGATAAAAACTTCAAATCTCTGAAGAAAGAAATTAAAGAAGATCTCAGAAGATGGAAAGATCTCCCATGCTCATGGATTGGCAGGACCAACATTGTAAAAATGGCTATCTTGCCAAAAGCAATCTACAGATTCAATGCAATCCCCATTAAAATTCCAACTCAATTCTTCAACGAATTAGAAGGAGCAATTTGCAAATTCATCTGGAATAACAAAAAACCGAGGATAGCAAAAACTCTTCTCAAGGATAAAAGAACCTCTGGTGGAATCACCATGCCTGACCTAAAGCTTTACTACAGAGCAATTGTGATAAAAACTGCATGGTACTGGTATAGAGACAGACAAGTGGACCAATGGAATAGAATTGAAGACCCAGAAATGAACCCACACACCTATGGTCACTTGATCTTCGACAAGGGAGCCAAAACCATCCAGTGGAAGAAAGACAGCATTTTCAACAATTGGTGCTGGCACAACTGGTTGTTATCATGTAGAAGAATGCGAATCGATCCATACTTATCTCCTTGTACTAAGGTCAAATCTAAGTGGATCAAGGATCTTCACATAAAACCAGAGACACTGAAACTTATAGAGGAGAAAGTGGGGAAAAGCCTTGAAGATATGGGCACAGGGGAAAAATTCCTGAACAGAACAGCAATGGCTTGTGCTGTAAGATCGAGAATTGACAAATGGGACCTAATGAAACTCCAAAGTTTCTGCAAGGCAAAAGACACTGTCTATAAGACAAAAAGACCACCAACAGACTGGGAAGGATCTTTACCTATCCTAAATCAGATAGGGGACTAATATCCAACATATATAAAGAACTCAAGAAGGTGGACTTCAGAAAATCAAATAACCCCCTTAAAAAATGGGGCTCAGAACTGAACAAAGAATTCTCACCTGAGGAATACCGAATGGCAGAGAAGCACCTGAAAAAATGTTCAACATCCTTAATCATCAGGGAAATGCAAATCAAAACAACCCTGAGATTCCACCTCACACCAGTCAGAATGGCTAAGATCAAAAATTCAGGTGACAGCAGATGCTGGCGAGGATGTGGAGAAAGAGGAACACTCCTCCATTGTTGGTGGGATTGCAGGCTTGTACAACCACTCTGGAAATCAGTCTGGCGGTTCCTCAGAAAATTGGACATAGTACTACCGGAGGATCCAGCAATACCTCTCCTGGGCATATATCCAGAAGAAGCCCCAACTGGTAAGAAGGACACATGCTCCACTATGTTCATAGCAGCCTTATTTATAATAGCCAGAAACTGGAAAGAACCCAGATGCCCCTCAACAGAGGAATGGATACAGAAAATGTGGTACATCTACACAATGGAGTACTACTCAGCTATTAAAAAGAATGAATTTATGAAATTCCTAGCCAAATGGATGGACCTGGAGGGCATCATCCTGAGTGAGGTAACACAATCACAAAGGAACTCACACAATATGTACTCACTGATAAGTGGATACTAGCCCAAAACCTAGGATACCCACGATATAAGATACAATTTCCTAAACACATGAAACTCAAGAAAAATGAAGAGGGATGGGTGGATACTACATTCCTCCTTAGAATAGGGAACAAAATACCCATGAAAGGAGTTACAGAGACAAAGTATGGAGCTAAGATGAAAAGATGGACTATCCAGAGACTTCCCCACCAGGGGATCCACCCCATAATCAGCTTCCAAATACTGACACCATTGCATACACTAGCAAGATTTTACTGAAAGGACCCAGATGTAGCTGTCTCTTGTGAGACTATGCCGGGGCCTAGCAAACACAGAAGTGGATGCTCACAGTCAGCTAATGGATGGATCACAGGGCTCCCAATGGAGGAGCTAGAGAAAGTACCCAAGGAGCTAAAGGGATCTTCAACCCTATAGGTGGAACAACATTATGAACTAACCAGTACCCCTGAGCTCTTGACTCTAGCTGCATATGTATCAAAAGATGGCCTAGTCGGCCATCACTGGAAAGAGAGGCCCATTGGACACGCAGACTTTGTGTGCCCTGGTACAGGGGAACGCCAGGGCCAAAGGGGGGGAGTGGGTGGGTAGGGGAGTGGGGGTGGGTGGGTAAGGGGGACTTTTGGTATAGCATTGGAAATGTAAATGAGCTAAATACCTAATAAAAAATGGAAAAAAAAAAAAAAAAAAAAAAAAAAAAATCTGTCAAAACTGCTAACAATGTTAGTAAGATGGCTTTTTTCCCCCTGCTGATGTTTGGAATTTTTAAAGGGTTTTTTTTTTGTTGTTGTTGTTTGGTTTTTGTTTGTTTGTTTGTTTTGAGACAGGGTTTCTCTGTGTAGCCCTGGCTATCCTGGAACTCACTTTGTAGACCAGGCTGGCCTCGAACTCAGAAATCCACCTTCCTCTGCCTCCCGAGTGCTAAGATCAAAGGCGTGCGCCACTACGCCCAGCTTTAAGGATTTTTATTTGTTTGTTTGTTTTGTTTTCTCTGTTTTTCTCTTGTTTGTTTTTGAGACAGGATTTTTCTGTAGGTTTCTCTGTTTTGGAACTCAATTTGTACACCAGGCCTAGCCTCAAACTCACAGAGGTCTACCTGCCCCTGCCTCCCAAATGCTGGGATTAAAGTCATGCGATACCACACATGGCCTATTTTTGTTGTTGTTGTTTTAAAGATCTATTGTATTTATTTTATGTATGTGAGTATACTGTAGCTGTACAGATGGTTGTGAGTCTTCATGTGGTTGTTGGGAATTGAATTTTTAGGACCTCTGCTTGCTCTAGTCAACTCTGCTCACTCAGTCCCTGCTTGCTCAGGCCCAAAGATTTATTTATTATCATACATAAGTACACTGTAGCTCTCTTCAGACAGCACCAGAAGAGGGCATCAGATCTCATTACGGATGATTGTGAGCCATCATGTGGTTGCTGGGAATTGAACTCACGACCTTCGGAAGAGCAGTCAGTGCTCTTAGCTGCTGAGCCATCTCTCCAGCCCTGTGTTGTTTTTGTTTGTTTGTTTGTTGTTTTTTAGAATCTGTATGAGTATTTGTCTATATGTATGTTTGTGTGCCACACTGATGCTTGGTGTTCACAGAGAGCCTGAGGGCATTGGTCAGGCTCTGGAGTTACAAATAGTTGTGGGCTGCCATGTGGGAACCAACCTAAGTCCTATGCAAGAGCGGTCCAGTGCTCTTAAGTGCTGAACCGTCTCTCCAGCCCCAATATTTGTTGCATGTTTCATTGTTTTTGAGACGCCTCCCTACATACCTCCATACTCTCCTGGAACTCACTAAGTAGACTAAGCTGGCTTCAAACTCAGATATCTGCCTGTTCCTGCCTCTCAAGTGCTACAATTAAAGGTACTTTGTTTTGTTTTGAGACAAAGTATCACACCATAGCCCAGGCTGGCCTAAAAATTACTTTGTAGCCCAGGCTAGCTTCATAAGCTTTGCCAATCTTCCTGTCTCTGCCTCCCAAGTGTTACGTTTATAGGTATGAGCCCCCACACCCTCCTATGCTGGAGATGGGCAATTTGACTCACATTGGGCTTTCCCTTGCCTTCCTGGCTGCCTTAAAGATGCAGCATCCCCTAGGGCTATTTGAAACAGTTTGTGCTGGATTTTAGCTATCACAAACCTTGCTCAACTCTTATCACAAAGATCAGAAGGGAAGCCCTCCCCAACCCCCCCCTCCCCCCGCGGATGAGTTGAGGAATTACTGTAATTGGTGCCAAAGGGACAAAGCTGGAATTGACCCTTCATTTAGTACAAATGTGATGTGACTGGTACACACACACACACACACACACACCCCTCCAGCTACATAAGGCTCTTGGTAAGCTGTCTAGGATAAACCCTCAATGCACCACCAACACCCTCCCATTCCCAATAGTAGGGCCTACCTAAAGCCTTCTCGTGAGCATGTACTTTCTCTCTCTCTCTCTCTGTCTCTCTGTCTCCCTCCCTCCCTCTCTCTCTCTCTCTTTCTCTCTCTCTCTCTCTCTCTCTCTCTCTCTCTCTCTCTCTGTTCCTCTCTGTCTCTCTGTCTCTCTATTTCTCTCTCTCTCTCAAGTCAAGGCTAGCCTCAAATTCCTGATCGTCTTACCTCGACCTTCCAAGTGACTTGGGTAGTCTCTGCTTGTCTATGTTCGCAGTGTAGGCTAAGGAAACAGAGCAGAAACATGAATCCATGAGGTGCCACTGGCAACTGGCACTGGCTGCTACTGTAGAGGGAACGCAGCCACCATCATGAAGAAGCCTGGCCTGGGGAGGCCTGGGGGAGATGGTCACAGTCAGGATCCTAGGCTCAGCAGCCCATGTGAAGTCCAGAGGCAGCAGGCAGGATTGTCCTCCCAAACATCTCATAGCATCCCACAATAGCAAGACTTAAAATTCATAGAGCAGAAATGCTCAGCACCTTCCCCGTGCTGGGATTCCAGGTTTGCCGCCACTGTTCCACCCTCTGACTCATGAGTCTAGCTACTAGGGGAATTCAGGTAAATAGAATCATATGATGTTTGTCCTTTTACAATCCCCTCATTCCATCCAGGATTGCTTCAGAGGTCATTGCTGGCCAAGCATGGATCAGGACTCTTGTCTCCTCAAAGGCTGACTCTGTATGTATATTAGAAGTTGCGGCTTGCATTCCCTGATACACATATGGACCATGTCTTGCTCATCTGTCCCTCTCTGACAGGCACCTGTTCTAGAAATGAGGATGCTAGCTCACAACGTGGACACATGAGGGTCTCTTTGAGTCTGTTGGTCTGTTAGGGAATGGGACTAGAAAAATGACTGGATCCCATGGTACCCTAGATTTAACTTTTGGGGGACCTTCCAGGATGCTTTTCACGGTGACTCTATTCGTTCCTATTGCTATTGCTAGCTGAGCCCTTGTTGTACCTGGACAAGCAAGGGTGACAGGGAGTTCATCTGGAATGTAAGGCCCTCGGCTCATTGCATTGATAACTGTTAGTGTTGAGACTTTTCCTAATTTAGGGTCCTCCTCTTTCCCTTTACGGTTGTTTTGTAATGAGCCCTGTGTGATGGTCCTCCACATCTCCCCTGTTGTTTATGCCTGTCTGCCAGGCCAAATATGGTTTTAGCCATTTAGAGCCGGCCTACTTTACAAAGCTCACAAACTATGCCAAACATCTCCTAACCCTATGTATATAAGACAAACGCTGTTCTGTAAAAGCTGTATACTCTGGCTTCTCCAGAGAAATAAATCCGAAAGGATATATAAACATGTGTACATATTATAGACATACAGACATATGTGTGTACTAATATAGTGTATATACACTAATAAAGCACATAGTATGTGTATATAATAGATACAATCATATATACATGCATGCATATTAACTGCATGGCATAGTTATGGAGGCTGAGAATTCCCAAGATGTGCACTTGGCGCACAGGACGCTGGAGACCGGCAGAGCCCTGCAGCAGAAGGCCACTGTCCCAGCTCAAAGAGTCAGGCAGTCCCCAAGTTCTCTCTTTAAGTCTTTCTTATTGGGGCCTGCAGCAGACTGAATGGGGCCTGACTACTTCAGAGATAACATATTGCCCAGCTCAGCCTGCAGACTCGTGATTTCACCCAGCAATCTCCTCAAACGGTACAGATTAATTTTTAGCTAAATGCTTGAGCTGCCTAAGTCAGTCCAGTGGATTTGTCAAGTCAGTCTCCACAGGTTCCCACGTGCCCTGATCCTTTGAAATGCTCTAGTCTAGAGCCTTCCCACGACAAACTTAGTCTCCTATTCTCCTTCTGTGGAGGAGTTGGCTTGTCCTCTCCGGGTAGCCTTCCTGATTACAGTCTCTGGACGTCCTTTGTTAGGAGCAGATCTTTAGCCAGCCCTGCCACAGCACCGCCTTGAAACGTATGCAGCAATAGTGCCCCCTTGTGGTATAACCTCTCCCTGCATCAGCCACGAAAATTTTTTTAATTGGTTATTTACATTTCAAATGTTCTTCCTCTTCCCAGTTTCCCCTCCACAAGCCCCCATTCCATCCCCCTTTCCAACTCAACCACCCAATTCTGCCTCACCGCCCTAGCATCCCCCTACACTGGGTCACCAAACCTCCATAGGACCAAGGGCCTCCCCTCCCATTGATGCCTCTACTACATATGAAGCTGGAGTGTACTCTTTGGTTGGTGGTTTAGTCCCTGAGAGATCTTGGGGGGTGGGGGTGGGGGGCGGGGTCTGGTTTGTTGATATTGTTGTTCTTTCTATGAGGTTGCAATCTCCTTAAGCTCCTTAAAGTCACTTCCCCTAACTCATCCATTGCCCCCACAACCCATGCTCAGTCTTATGGCTGGCTTCGAGCATCCCCATCTGTATTGGTCAGGCACTGGCAAAGCCTCTCAGGGGACAGCTATACCAGGCTCCTGTCACCAAGCACTTCTTCAGCCACCAAATCTTGAACCACCACCCAGGATAGTCCAAAACCAGAAGACTGCTTTTCACCCTTCTTGTTCCAGCCATGTGCTTGGGAAAATGCCTCATATCACCTTGACTTCTGCACCAAGTCCATTCCCAAGCCCCTTGGATTTCTATCCATGTCCAGGGTATTGTGGGTCAACTATGGGTGAAAGGGGGAAGAGTGGAGGTAAAAACAATGTCTGCATTCTTCTGAATGCAAAATTCACTGCACTCCCATTGACAATAACCACATCTTTAAAAAGATTTGGGCTAGGGAGCTAGAAAGGCGACTCAGCAGTTAAGAGCTTGTACTGCTGTCGGAGGGCCACGCTCTGGTCTCGGCATTGAAAGCAGGGCAGATCAGAACCACCTATAATTCCAGTTCCAGGTGATCTGACACCCATACCTCAAGCACCCATACACACACAAACACATACACGTGCCCACACATGCACAAACACATACACATGCCCACACATGCACAAACACATAGGATTTTTAAACTCGAAAATAAATATGTTCAAGTTGTGTTTTGTTTTGTTGGGCCTCAGGGCCCTGGCTTGTTGGTGTGCTTAGCACAAAGCATATAAGCCTGCTATAAAAATTAGACTCTTAGCCAATATTGCAGTATTCGTGTTTAGCACAGTGCATGGCATATAGAACATGCTTGATGAAGGTTTGAGCTAATTTAAATAGGTATGGTAAATAATATTAGACTGACTACATCATGTGGAGGATATATTTTTTTCTCCAGCAGGCCCCGTGATTGCAATTACGTGTTATGGAAAACCCTCGATTATATTTATTATTGTTTCCTTTTAAGCAAGACTATAATGCTCTGGTTTCAGCAATGCTTTCAAAGAGAGAGAGAGAGAGAGGCAAAATTGCTTCCCAACTAAATGATTAAGATCTCTAAATTTAAACAGTGACATTCCCCCTCCAGTCACTATTTGGTAAGAAGCCGAATTTGCCTGTTGCCAAAACACAATGTCAATTAATAAAAAGTTTAAAAAAATGTACTTTAAAAATATTTTAAACAATTCTTTTTGATTCCGGAAAAAGAAAAAATGCAACTGCCCTTGTAATCTTTCAATTGTCCTAATAATTTGTAATTAATATGTATATTTGGAAATGCTTTTCCCTTCAGAAAAAGATGTTAGAGAGAGGGTTAATGCTCTTCATAAGATGACAGGCAGAACCTGTCAAAGGCTATTTACAGCTTGCACCAGAGAGCTGAAGAATAATTTATTGGCTTATTAAGTTCTGCCTATTCCCCAAAGCCAACAAAACTCCAAACCCTCAAATTCTGAAATGCCAGAGCCCTCTGATTAAATGTCTTGATAGCCGCCGTCTGTCTGAGGCTATCATCTGTGGAGTGTGTTTGCTTTTGCCAAATGCAATCTGCCCCCATACTCTGGGTGGTTGGGATTTACTTGTGGTTCAAAGATATCTAGCATCAAAGGGCCTCCTGGAAGGATGCACCCAAGCAAGCTAGGGCCAACCAGAGATGGACAAAGACTTCTGAGCTGTAGCTCATTCCCAGATGCTATGCACACCACCGGAGTTTGCAAGAAACCTCTCTCTACCCAAGACTTCTACAGAGCCTGGAGATTCATGGGCTCCCCCAAGGATCTGTGAACAGAATTGTATTGCTGTATAATTAGTCTCTGTAATTCCAGGAGTAGGGTTTTTTTTATGGATTTCTAAGGAGTCCACAACCTTCATTATATGAACAAAGGAGTCCTGACAATTTATGATATTCAGTATTTAGAATTCAACCCCAAATTATCAACCATACCAAAAGGAGGGGGGCTACAAACTGTAAATTTTATTTTTATTTGCCTGATGTAATTGTCATCTAGGAGGCTCAGTCTGCTAACCGAGGCCTAGCCCTGAAGCTTCTCCCCTCTATACAGTCTTATCTAACCTCGAATGTTTTTAGCCTGAGACTTACTGCTGAATTTGCTTACCCTTTCTAGTGCTTTTGAACTCTGGCTGGCTGGTCAACTCCACAGTTCTGGTTCAAAACTCCTCTTCATGCTGACTGGTTCAAACTGGCTTCTTTCAGCTTCTGACTGAATTGCTCTGCTTGGCCTCATACTACTTTTGGCAATCTGTTCTAATCTTCTGGCTCCTTCTCATTCTCTGGCTCATTCTGTATTCACTTATGTCTAGCTTAGTTTCTCTCTGCAGCCTGTCTCTGTACAGCTGTCCCAGTAACACTGTCTTCTCTCTCTGTGCTGCTCTCTCTTAAGTCATGTCACTTTCCTCTCTGTTCTCATGAGGATTGGGCAGATCCTATTGTGTCAAATCTTTCTCTGATTCATCACTTTGTGTGCTACTGAATTAGACATCACTTTCAAACATGGCTGCTTCCTTCTACAAACTAACTTCACCTTCATTGTTTGGGATTAAAGGTGTGTACTAATGGTGTGTCTGTATTCCAGCCAGAGTAGCCATGTTGCTGGATTAAAATCCCTCTGGCAACAAGCAATACAAGTCCTTTGAACTTGAACTCACTGCTAACAGTTAGGAAGCACTATTCATAAAATGAAACACCACCCGTAAGCAGAAGTCGGGTGGCTGTCCTGGCTCCTACAACCCCACCAGCCCAGGCTCAGCCTCCATCTCAAGTGCTGATTGATGAACAGTGGTAAAGCTCACAGAAAGGAACGGATTGATCAGTGCGGAATGGGGAGGGCACAAGTAGGAGCTCTCCTGACACCAGGTTCATCTGAGGGCTGGCCTGAGCTTTAATTAACCTGTTTATGGCTTTGTCCCTTTATCTTTTTCTTTTTCTCATAGAATCTTAGGAAACAAAAGTGCCACCATGCCTGGTTTTATGCACTGCTGGTGATAGGAAATAGGGCAGGTTGCCAGGTGACTGCTCTACCAATGGAACTGTTTCTCCGGCTCTCAGGTATCTTTGTGCCTTCAGCCTTGAAGGAGAATGAGGTAGATGGGGTATTACTGGCTTGTTTGTTTTTGTCAATAAAGGCAGCTGTGTGCCACCACTGCCCAGGGATTACTGTTTTTTAAATAGACCCACCTTACAAGGTGATTGACATGCCTATCTGCAGAGGGGAGCAGGTGGCTCAAAGTGAAGGAGACAGGTACAAATTCAGGCAGAGCAGACAGACTTTCACCCTGCTTGTAGTTATTCTGTGGGGCCAAAGTGAGGCTTTTGTTCTTATTGTTTTTAGCAAAAGTAATTTCTTAATGTGTGTTTTATCGTAATCTACTGTAAGCTTTAATTTTTCAAAACCTACTTTTAATGACAGTCCTCAAATGCTTTAACCTTTCTTCTAGGCCCACCACCTACCAGAGGTAGTGGAAAAGAAAGGACATGGGGGAAGTGGACCTGTTTAGAAGTGGTTCTTTGAAGCAGCTCTCATCTGTGTTATCAGGAAATCGGCAGTTTGGTTTACAGGTCAGCAACAGCAGCTTGATCCACTTGCAAACACTTCACAGATACACCAGCAGTCCAGTTCGGGAGAGTCCGAAGAGCAAACATGAATCAGCAGTAGTGCCATCACCTAACAGGGACATCCAGGCCTCAGCCAGATCAGCACAAGTCAGCAGGAGGGACCAGAACCAACAGGGACACCAGGAGTTCTTTGCTGTGCCTCTCTCAGTGAAGCAAAGATCATCAAAGATGAGAGACCAAGAAGTATTGCAGAGCTAGCTCTACAAGCAAGCCCCTCTCAGTCCTATTTACACTCCCTCCAAAAATCACGTGCTCTCCACAGCTCTTGCCTCAGCATGTGAGTCTGTCTTAGCAAAACTCCACGAGTCTATATCAGCTGACATCACTCTGCCAGTCGACCCAAGTCCTCAGAAGCTGCAAGAAGCCGCAGCATACTACCAGAAGGTTTTTTTGGTGTATTTCGATTTCTGGAGTCCTGACAAATGGCGCTCAACTACACAATTTAAGGCAGACCAATACTTGTGTGTTGTTAATGAAGAATCCGTCACCATGTGTCCTTTCACGTGCTTGCTTTAGCAGAAAATCCTTTCACGCGTGTCTGCTTCAGTGAAACATTCCTTCACAAGTCTGCCTTAGCAAAACATCCTTTCACCTGTGTCCACTTCAGGGAAAAACTCCTTCATGTGTTTGTCCCAGCAAAACACCATCCAACACAACTGACTTTCCAAAGAACCCTTCAACCTAAAAAAAAAAGAAGAAGACTCGGAAACCACCTTAGAAATGCATCTCACAAAATACCTGCCAGGCCATTAGAAAACTACAGAGAGATTTTAAACACATGTCTGAAAATACCCTAAATATCCTAAAGACACACTTCTTTCCCCAGAAGTAATCTATATATGTAATATGATTCCAAATAAAATTTCAACAGGGTCTTAAAAAAATATAGCTCCTCTAAGGCCAAGCTGGATGACATGATGTGGGTGACATGATGTGGGTGTAAAACCATGCCAGGGAGTTTGGTAAGGTAGAGCAGGTCGAGACCCAGAGACTCGGTGGTCACACACCTGAGGCTTAGGTGAATGTTAGCTCCCTGCCAGACTCCTGATTTGGAACACGTGCCATGCTTCTCACATAAAAGAAACCTGTCCTATGGTCACGTCTGCCCAAAACAGAGTTCCCCGTTCTAATGAGGTACCTAGAGGCAGAGGAGTGCTTAGCCAATAAGCTTCCCTTCCCGTTCTTGCCTGCAAAAGGTATTTAATCTCAGGCCCACCCTGAAAAGTGAGATATAGTTTTACGAATCCATTTTCTGCCATGACAATAAACTGTTTAGAACCATGGGCTGTATCTTTTCATCAAGATCTGCAGTGAGGAGCCATGAAGGAGGCCTTCACCTACAGAGTCTTAGCCTAATCTCCCGTAGAAGGCCCCTCTACGCCACAACAGCCACCAAGCCTGCCTCCACCTAGATAAAGACAATCACCACATGAGACAAGCCTTGTGCCCCAGCCCCAGGCTAGATGGTATACCAGCCCACGGATCCCACACTCTGTTCTCTGCTCTTTGGTGACTCCCAGTGGTGCCTGGATATCCAAGAGTCTGAGAAGAACCCCACAGCCCCAGCCTTGTCACAGGCCCAGGGACCCCAAGCCAGCTCCAATTTCCCATGTCTCAGACTGCACCTTCCCACCCCCAGATCTGTGTCTTGCCACTTTCCTACAGCTCAGCACCCACCTCAGCAGTGGCGGCATGGGGTAAGCACAGTCAAACTCCCAGCATTCCACCCAGTGTCAGAGTAGACACAGGCAAACAACCCTACAAGACATCTCAGAAGTTCTGCTCTCAGACATGGTGTTCTGGGGGATGCTTGGCCATACAAATTCCAAGCTAAGGGACTTTCCCCAAGGGAAGGAACTTCCCAAGTCTGGCCCACCTCATAGTCTTTTTGGTCTCACGAGCTGTGATGACCTACTTTGTCTGGGAAATTAACAGATCAGGACCCAAGTGGACAGAAAGTTGTGGAGGCTGAGGGCACCATGGAAGCACCTCTGTGGTAGTTGCAGGCATGTGTGCTGTGCAGCACTCTTCAACCTAAGAGCACCAAAACTTTCTCTGCCGAGTGTATCAGCAACAAATGCAAAGGCCACTTCCATAAGATCTGGTCACCCACAGTATCACTCATACTAAGGTATGCCTGCTTCTTTTCTTTTTTTTTCCTCTCATTATGGATGGTTGTGAGTCACCATGTGGTTGCTGGGATTTGAACTCATGACCTCTGGATGAGCCATCTCACCAGCCAGTATGCCTGCTTCTTGTCCACCAGAAGACCTGCCTTGGGGGGAGTAAGGTAAAGAGGGCACTCTAGCTGAAAAAACCTGGACCTGACCTGGAGAGGCGGCAGCCACAGAATCTCCAGGAACAAGGTGTTCCCTAAGGATGCGATGGTTGACGGCATCAGGCTGACCAGGAGCAAAGAGGTCACCAGCTACTGACACACCAAAGGTCATGCAAAGTTACCTGTGTTGAAGGCTGACACACAGCCCTGGTAGCCTTCTCTAGCATGAACTGAACAGATAGGCTACCATCACTGAGCTGCAATCAGCAGCAAGGCCGACAATAGATTGGTCAGGGGTTCAATTTCCAGGTCAGCGAGCTAGTCAAGAACAGTGCCCCCACCAACTATGACCTATCTGATAGGAGCATCAACCCTATTATGGCAAAGTGACAGATGTCTCTGTCATGCTGAAAGCTGTATGGTGGGGACCAGGAAGTACTTGTGTACCCTACGTAAGTCCTTAATGGTGCAGACCCAATAAATAGCAGGCTCTGTAGAAGATCCATCCCAAGTTCATCAACACTAAGTTGGGCTGTGGCCACTTCTAACATATAGAGAAGATATCAGTCATGGAATATGTACAAGAGACAGGACTGAATGGGCTGAAGATATGGCTTGGTGGGTAAGCATTTGCCATATAAGTGTGAAGACTGGGCTTGAACCCCTCCAGCCCATACTAAGCTGGGTGAACTCAGTAGCAAGTGTCTGTAACACTAGTGTTTCTACAGAGAGATGGACACAGGAGACTCTCTGGAGGCTCACGGCCAGCTAGCCTGTCATGCCCAGTGGCGAACAGCAGAGGCCCTGTGTCAAGCAGGTGGAAGGTTAAAATCAATGCCTGAGGTTGTTCCCTACCTCCATACACACCGTGAAAAATGCATGCACACATTCACATACACAAATGTTCAGGCACACACATACAAGATGATTTTCAAAGAGGGAGGGAGAGCGCAGGGAAGCAAATACTTAATGTCAGCATGTTACATGGGTGGTAGAAACTCCGTTTTCATTCCTCCCATCAAGGGACATAAAAGAACACCCAACTTTATTCAGACATAATTAAACATGTCATATGACTCACCTTAGAAAATATGCAACAGTGGTTCTAAACGATTTCCTCCTAACCTGACAAGATTCTAAAAATGTCTGTACAGTGTAGACAGTTTAAAATAGGTTGGTTCCCACTGAGGCTAAAACCATGTGTGGCAAAGTGTTCCCAGGGCAGGGAGAATGGGAAGCCATCTAAGGGGGCACGGGCAGGAGTCACTAAATAAAGTCCACAGGGAGCGGGGAAATCCCTGAAAGTGGAGCTTGCATACAGCTGCAGCAGTCACAGTAGACACATTTCAAACACTGATCAGTGGTCGGGCTGGAGAGACGATTCAGAACTTGACACTATTGCAGAGAACTCAGGTTCAAATCCTAGCATCCACACGGAGACTCCCACTGGTGCTTTGGTTCCAGGAGATCTAATGCCTTCTTTTTCTACTGGTACTGCACACATGTGGTCCACATAAATGCATGCGGGCAAACCACTCATACAAATAACACATATAGTTTTAAAGAATGATTTTTTTTTAAAGTTGACCAGTTGGGGGAAGCGAAGATGAGGAAGAAGAGGATAATGATTAGAATGAAGAGGAGGAGGAGGAAGAGGAAGAGGAAGAGCTGCCACCACAGCAGCAAGGGTCAGGAAGAGGAGCCAGCTACTCACTCAAAAAAGATCCTGGACCCTAACAGTGGAGAGCCAGCTCCTGTGCTGTCCTTCCCATCTCCCACAGACCTCTCCACCTTCCTGTCCCATCCCCAGAAGAGCTGCTGTGTCTGGGTCATCAACTAAATGACAACACCTTTAGGGATCCTGGGGACTCTGGAAGAGGTCCATATGCCACAGTAACAGAAATTAACCACCCTGGCGTCATGGCCCTGGCTCAGGCATTTGCCATCAACCCCCCGTTGTGGGTCATCAACCTAAATGACAACACCTCTCATTGAGAAGGGTGAGGTGGCCATGGCTGGATCCTGAAGACTCTGGGAACAAGTGGAAGGTGATCAATTTTGGATACTATCTGGTGTGCTCTAAGGGCACCGTTGCCATCTCAGATGCTGTCCGTGGGGGCCTGCCCAAGCCGAAGGAGCTGAACTTGTCCTTTTGTGAAATCAAGAGAAATGCTGCCCTAGTTGTTGCTGAGGCTGCGGCTGACAAGGCACAAGGTCTCCGTGCTGATATTCCAGCAGACTGATCCTCTGACCCTGAGAAGGTTGTTTCAGCCTTCCCGAAGGTGGCATCTGTGTTTCCGGGGCGAGGCCTCAGTAAGACAGCAGTGCTGGTACCATCAGTGCCCTCCTGAAGAAGGCAGGAGCTCTTCCTCCTTCAATTCTAACACCTTCCTTACCAGCCTGCCCATCCACACGGGTCTGCTCAAGAGTGAAGATCAAGGCCATTCCCAGCCTGCATGGCCCCCAATGGTATTGAACCATGTGGTGAAGCGGGACTACTTTCCCCAAGGCCCTTGCACACCTGTCTTTGGCATTAGTGACAAAGCCCAATGGTTCACTGGAAACCTGCTCCTTTGCCTGCCATAATCTGCTACAGACACTGTACAAAATCTAGATTTAAAGCCAGCTTCTTCTTGTCCCTCACCCTGCCCCAGTGACTTGGGGACTGGATAGACTGAGCAAAGCCAGCATCTCCGTTGGGTGGGATTTTGACCAGAGGCAGGGGAGGGTCTTGTCTTCCATGTCATATTGGTCCAATGATACTGTGTTGATTTGATGTCTGTGGGCATGTACTTCCTGTCTGGATTGCAGATCTTCATCTCCCTGCTGGACCAACCCAGGTTCACTGTAGGGTATTGATGCCCAGGGGAAGGGTGGAAAGCTGTCCAGCACCTCCTGAAGTTGTTCACAGCCCTCTTTCTCCTAAGGCCTTGCCATTGAGGTCCAGCTTCTCCAGCTCAGCCTTGCCAGCCACAGCCTCAGCAACTAGGTATCTCTCTTGATTTCACAGATGACAAGTTCAGCTCCTTCGGCTTGGGCAGACCCCCATGGACAGCATCTGCGAAGGCAACAGTGCCCTTAGAGCGCACCAGATAGTATCCAAAATTGATTACCTCCACTTGTCCCAGATTCTTCAGGGTCTCAGCCATGGCCACCTCACCCTTCTCAATGAAGGTGTTGTCATTTAGGTTGATGACCCACAACAGGGGGTTGATGGCAAATGCCTGAGCCAGGGCCATGACGCCAGGGTGGTTAATTCCATTCTGTGGCATACGACCTCTTCCAGAGTCCCGAGAATCCCAAAAGCTTCTGCCAGAGCAGTGGCTCCATAATTCTCCAGGAGATTTTGGTCAGCCACAAATGCCTTCATGGCCAGTGACTTGCTTTAGGCACTGGACTTGCGGTGACACTCAGTCAGAGCTGCTGCCAGAATCTTGCCACCATCGATGGCCGTGCCACAGTTGTTAAGCTTGAGTTCCTGCAGGGTGAAGCAGGCTGGGCTCTTGAGGAGGGCCTCAAAGCCTCGCACTCCATCAGGTCCAAATGCATTCTCACTGAGGTCAAGTTCTACCAGCTGTGCTCCTACAGTGATGAGTCCCTCCCCTAGTGAGATCAGAGCTGGTGGGATCCCAGGCCCACCAGATGAACATGTCACTCTCATGGCATCACTTCAGCTCCGACTTCTCTAAGCCCTTGACAATGTCTCTGGCCGTTTCCGTGCCCACCATGTTGCCCTCCAATCGTAGAGCTTCGAGGCTGTCAAACTCTTCAATCTTCTTAATCACATCTTTAGCATCTTCTGCAGTATTTAGTTTGAGACACTTGCCCTTAAAATGTAGCTTTTCTCTGGCTACCTGGGTTTTGGCCAGGGTCTCTGCCAGTTTGGCAATGTTTTCAGAGGCCATGACTACAATGGTGGGCTACCCTGGAGGTCTGTAAACTCAAACTAGCCATGCTGCCATGTTGGGCCGGGGGGACGGAAAATGAGTCTGTTACTGCTTGAGAGCTGGCATGAGGGCCAGGCCTGTCACCGAGCCTCTGTATGGTGGGCCCAGTGATCAGTCTGCTCGCCTATCCTTCCTGCCACAGCTGCTCTCCTAGGTTGTACACACCACCTGCTCCATGGTCCCCAGCAATTATATTTTGAAGCACCTGTAAGGAGATATGTGTAAAAGATTTTAGACAGCAATGTTTTAGTTTAAAAAAACAAACAAACAAACAAATAAACAAACAAACAAAAAAAAAAACCAAGGGGCTGTGCCTTCCACTTGGGCAGACTATCAGCATGTCTACTCCTCTAAAGACCCCACAGTCTGAAGGCATCGCAGGAGGTCTGCTACAGCCAGGGCCACAGGCCTCCTAGGAGACCTGCAGCAACTAAGGGACACAGGAGGCAGCTCCAGACATAGAGAGCCAGGCCAGTTAACACCAGAGATAGCCAGATGGCGAGAGGCAAGCACAAGACCATAAACAACAGAAGCCAATATATTCTGACACCATCAGAACCCAGTTCTACCACCACAGCAAGTCCTGGATACACCAACACACCTAAAACCAGGATGCTAAACTAAAATCCTCTCGTGAAGATAATAGAGTCCTTTAAGGAGTATATATACAACTCACTGAAAGGAATACAAGAAAATATAGGTAAACAGGTAGAAGCCCTTAAAGAGGAAACACACACACACACACACACACACACACACACACACACACACAATCCCTTAAAGAAATACAGGAAAACACAATCAAACAGGTGAAGGAATTGAACAAAGCAGTCCAAGACCTAAAAATGGAAGTAGAAACAATAAAGAAAACAGAAATGGAGGCAACCCTGGAAATGGGAAACCTAGGAAAGAGGTCAGGAACTAAAGATGTAAGCATCAAGAACGTAATACAAGAGATAAAAGAGAGAATAGCAGGCATAGAAGATACCTTAGAAGATAGTGACACAATGATCAAAGAAAATTCAAAACAGAAAAAAAAAAAAAAAAAACTTCTAACCCAAAACATCCAGGAAATCCAGGACACAATGAAAAGACCAAACCTAAGAATAATAGGAATAGAAGAGAGTGAAGATTCCCAGCTCAAAGGACCTGAAAATGTCTTTAACAAAATTATAGAAGAAAACCTCCCCAACCTAAAGAGATGGCCATAAATGTACAAGAAGTCTATAGAACACCAAATATATTGAACCAGAAAAGAAAATCTTCTCATCACATAATAATCAAGACACCAAATGCACAAAACAGAGAAAGAATATTAAAAGCTGCAAGGGAAAAGGTGGAGTCACATATGAAGGCAGACTTATCAAAATTACACCCAGACTTCTCAACAGAGACCCTAAAAGAAGATCCTGGGAAGATGTCATACAGAACACAATGCCTAAGAGAACACAAATGCCAACCCAGGCAACTATACCCTGCAAAACTCTCAAGCATCATAGATGGAGAAGCCAAAATATCCCATGACAAAACCAAATTTAAACAATATTTAATCTTCCATTTCAGAGGATTCTAGAAGGAAAACTTCAACACAAGGAGAATCCCTAACCAAAGGAAAAATGATATTAATCATCTCACAACAAAACCAAAAGGAGAGAATCACATACTTATAATGCCACCTACAACAACAAACATAATAGGAACCAACAATCATTGTTACCTCCTTCCAGCCTAGCAAGGCTGGCTGAGACCATCCACCACTTAGGCAGAGCCACCTGCTGTGCTGTTTCTCATCCCTCTCCTTTGATATACCACTACCTGCTACCTGCCTGAGGCTGAACCGGTTCTCCAAGATCTTCTAGAGTTACCACCAAACTGTGATCTTCAAGAGTTCCTACTACAAGGCTGATCTGACAACTTCAAAGGAATTTTGCATGACTGGGAATGGGCCTCCCCTCTTCTTTATAAAGCGTGTTTGCCGACATTAAAATTGAACCTTGAGCAGACTAGTTGTCTTGGTTTCATTATTTCTCAACCCACCTAGGCTCCCTCTTTTCTTCCAGATTCCAAGATGCCTTCCAGGCTCGAACCCGGACATGAGAGCCACAGGCCAGCCTCAACAAATCATCAGTCTTTAATATCTGTCAATATCAACAGACTCAATTCCCCAATAAGACATAAGCTAACAGACTGGATATGCAAGCAGGATCCAGCATTTTGCTGCATACAAGAAACACATCTCAATAACAAAGACAGACACAACCTCAGAGTTGAAAGCTTGAAAAAAGTCTTCCAAGCAAATGGTCCCAAGAAACAAGCTGAAGTTGCCATCCTAATATCTAATAAAATAGACTTTCAACCAAAAGTTATTAAGCATGATGAGGAAAAACACCTCATATTCACCAAAGGGAAAATTTACCAAGAGAAAGTCTTAATTCTGAATATCTATGCCCAAAATGCAAGGTCACCCACATTCATAAAAGAAACTAAAGCTCAAAACACACATTGAACCCCACACAATAATAATGGGAGGCTTTAACACCCCACTCTCACCTATGGACAGGTCATTGAAACAAAAAATAAACAGAGACACTAAACAGAAACTAATAGAAGCTATAAACCAAATGGATTTAACAGATATAGAGAGAGGACATTTCACCCTAAAACAAAAGAATATACCTTCTCAAACTTCATGGTACCTTTTACCAAATTGACCATATAATTAATCACAAAACAGGCCTCAACAGATACAAGAAGATCGAAATAATCCCATGCATCCTATCAAATTACCACAGACTAAGGCTAGATTTCAACAACAAAAACAACAGAAACCCCAGATACCCATGAAAACTGAACAGCTCTCTACTCAATGATAATTTAGTCAGGGAAAAAAATAAAGAAAAAAGACTTTTTAGATTTCAACAAAAATGAAGGCACAACATATCCAAATTTATGAGACAAAATGAAAACAGGACTAAGAGGAAAATCCATAGTACTTCATGCCTTCATAAGGAAATTGGAGAGATCTTACACTAACAACTTAACAGCATACCTAAAAGCCCTACAAGAAAAAGAAGCAAATGCACCCATGAGGAGTAGACTATAGGAAATAATCAAACTCAACATGGAAACCAACCAAATGGAAACAAAGAGAACTATACAAGGAATCAACAAAAGAAAAAGCTGGTTCTTTGAGAAAATCAGCAAGATAGATAAACCCTAGCCAAACTAACTAAAGGACACAGAGACAGTTTTCAAATTAACAAATCAGAAATGAATAGGGAGACATAACAGAAACAGGAAATTCAAAAAAATCATCAGATCCTACTACAATAAGCCTATACTCAACAAAACTGGAAAATCAAGATGAAATGGATGATTTTCTAGACAGACATCATGCATCAAAGTTAAATCAAGAGCAGGTAAATAATCTTAACAGGCCATATCTCCAAAGGAAATTGAGGAAGTCACTAAAAAGCTCAGGGCCAGATGGACCTAGTACAGAATTCTACCAGCCTTCAAAGAAGAGCTAAACTAATACTCCTCAAACTATTCCATAAAATGGAAACAGAAGGAACACTACCTAATTCATTCTTTGATACCACAATTACTCTGATACCTAAACCACACAGAGATCCAACAAAGAAAGAGAACTTCAGACCAATTTCACTTATGAATATTGATACAAAATGCTCAATAAAATTCTAGCAAACCAAATTCAAGAATACATCAAAATGATCATTCATTATGATCAAGTAGGCTTCAATCCAGGGATGCAAGGTGATTCAACATACAAAAATCCATTAATGTAATGTAATCCACTATATGAACAAACTCAAAGAAAAAAAATTACATGAGCATCTCATTAGATGCTGAAAAAGCTTTGTCAAAATACAACAGTCCTTCATGTTAAAACTGTTGGAGAAATCAGGAATTCAAGGCCCATAGCTAAACATAATAAAAGCAACATACAGCAAACCAACAGCCAATATCAAATTAAATGAAGAGATACTTGAAACAATCCCACTAAAAATCAGGGACAAGACAAGGATGCCCACTCTCCTCATATCTATTCAATATAGTACTCGAAGTTCTAGCCAGAGCATTAGGGCAACAAAAGAAGATTAAAGGGGTACAAATTGGCAAAGAAGTAGTCAAGGTATTTGCAGATGATATGATAGTGACCCCAAAATTCTACCAGAGAACGTCTATAGCTGATAAACAGCTTCAGCAAAGTATCTGGATATAAATTTAACTCAAATCAGTAGCCTTCCTTTATACAAATGATAAATGGGCTAAGAAAGAAATTAAGGAACTGATACCCTTCAAAATAGTCACAAATAATATAAAATACCTTAGGGATACTCTAACCAAACAAGTGAAAGATCTGTATGACAAGAACTTCAAGTCTCTGAAGAAATAAATAAAAGAAGACCTCAGAAAATGGAAAGGTCTCCCATGCTTATGGATTGGCAGGATTAACATAGTAAAAATGACCATCTTACCAAAAGCAATCTACAGATGCAATGCAATCCCCATCAGAATTCCAACACAATTCTTCAAAGACACAGAAAGAGCAATTCTCAAATTCGTTTGGAATAACAAAAAACCCAGGATAGCGAAAACAAGTCTTAACAATAAAAGAACTTCTGGGGAAATCACCATCTGACCTCAAGCTGTACTACAGAGCAATAGTGATAAAAACTGCATGGTATTGGTACAGTGGCAGGCATGTAGATCAATGGAATAGAATTGAAGACTGTGATGGTTTGTATATCCTGGGACCTGGGAGTGGCACCTTCCGTGAGGTGTGGCCTTGTTGGATTAGGTGTGAACCTGTTGGAATAGGTGTGTCACTGTGGGTGTGGGCTTAAGACTCTCACCCCAGTTGCCTGGAAAGTCAATCTTCCACTAGTAGCCTTTGGATGAAGACGTAGAACTCTCAGCTCTGCTTGTGCCATGCCTGCCTGGATACTGCCATGCTCCCACCTTAATAATGGACTGAACCTCTGAACCTGTAAGCCAGCCCCAAGTAAATGTTGTTTTTTATAAGACTGCCTTGGTCATGGTGTCTGTTAACAGAAGTAAAATCCTAACTAAGAGAAAGATCCAGAAATAAAACCACAAACTATGAACATTCGATCTTTGACAAATAAGCCAAAAATATACAATGGACAAAAGAAAGCATCTTCAATAGATGGTGCTGGTCTCACTTGCAGTCAGTATGTAGAAAAATGGAAATAGATCCATACTTGTCACCTGTACAAAGCTCAAGCAATCCAAGTGGATCAAGGACCTTGACATAAAACCAAATACACTGAATCTAATAGAAGACAAAGTGGGAAAGAGCCTCAAACTCCTGGGCGGGGGAGGGGGGTGTCGAAGATTTCCTAACTAGAACTCCAATGGCTCAGGCTCTAAGATCAAGAATTGATAAATGGGACCTCATGAAACTGAAAAGCTCCTATAAGACAAAGGACATAGTCAATAGGACAAATCAGCAACCTACAGATTGGGAAAAAAAATCTTCACTAACCCCACATCCGATAGTGAGCTAATATTCAAAAGATATAAAGAACTCAAGAAGCTAACCTCCAGAAAACAAACAACCCAATCAAAAAATGAAGTATAGAACTAAACCAAGAATTTACAACAGAGAAACATTGAATGGCTGAGAAACACTTAAAGAAATGTTCAAAGTGATCAGGGAAATGCAAATCTAAACAACCCTGAGATACCACCTTACACCAATCAGAATGGCTAAGATCAAAACTCAGGTGACAGCACATGTTAGGGGAGAATTCAGAGAAAGAGGAACATTGCTGGTTGGATTGCAAACTGGTACAATCACTCTGGAAATCAATCTGGGGGTTCTTCAGAAAACTGGAATTAGATCTACCTAAAGACCTAGCTATACCACTCCTGAGCATATACTCAAAAGATATCCCACCATGCCACAAGGGTACATGCTCCACTATGCTCATAGCAGCCTTATTTGTGATATCCAGAAGCTGGAAACAACCCAGATGTCCCACAACAAAAGAATGGATACAGAAAATGTGGTTCATTTACACAACGAGGACATCATGAGTTTTGCAGGCAAATGAATGGAACTAGAAAATATCATCCTGAGTGAGGTATCTCAGACCCAAAAAGAACATGTATGTATGGAATGTACTCACTAATAAGTAGATATTAGCCCCAAAAAAGCACAGAATATCCAGGATACAATCCACAGAACTCAAAAAGGTTATCAATCCAATAGGGCCCAAGTGAGGATGCTTTAACTCGAAGGCAGAGGGAGGGAGGGAACTGAGTGAGAGAGGGGAGGGGCAGGGGAAAAGGGGGACTTGATCAGGTATTGGGGGTGGGGACCAGGAGTGAAACCCGAGGGCCAACAGAAAGAATGGAAATATACAACCTCGGGAGGTGGGAGAACCCTCTAAAATGTAGCAGAGACCTGGAAGTGAGAGAACCTCAAAACTCAAAGGGAAAGACCTTAGATGAAATGCCCAACGGTGGTGAGAAGGAACTTGTAGAATCTACCTCCAGTAGAAAGACAGAGTATCAAGTAGAAGGATGGGGTTGCTATCCCACAGTCAAAAACTCTGACCCAGAATTGTTCCAGTCTAAAAGAACTGTGGGGACAAAAATGGCAAAGATACTGATGGAAAGGAGGTCCAGTGACTGGTCCAAATTGAGACCCATCTCAAGGTGAGGCTCCAAGGCCTGACACTATTACTGATGTCATGATGTACTTACAGTCGGGAACCTAGCATGGCTGCCCTCCAAGATGCCCAACAAGCAGCTGACTGAGACAGAAGAGATAATTATACCCAGCCAATGGACAGAAGCTGGGGAGCCCTGTGATTGAATTAGGGGAAATCTGGAAGAAGCTGAGGAGGAGGGCGACCCTGTAGGAGGATCAGCAGTCTCAACAAACCTGGACCCCCTAAGATCTCTCAGACACTGACCTACCAACCAGACAATATACAACAGAGGACTGCCTATCTGGACTCAGTCAGAGAAGATGCAATTAATCGTTGAGAGACTTGAGGCCCCAGGGAATGGGGAGGCCTAGCAGGGTGGAGGGTGGGGTGGGGATATCCTCTTGGAGAGGGGGGGTTTGGGGGGAAGGAATGGGATGAGGAACTGTCAGAGAGCAGAACAGGAGGAGGATAACAACTGGACTGTAAAGAAAGATTAAAGATAATAAAAACAAAAACACAGGTCTGGTGAGATGTCTCAGCGGGCACTGGCTGTGGTCTTCAAGAAGTCCTGAGTTTAATTCCCATCAACCACATGGTGGCTCATGATTATCTATAATGGTATCCAATGCTCTTTTCTGCCATGCAGGTGTACATGCAAATAGAACACTCATTACATCAATAAATAATTTTTTAAAAAACACACAAATTCACACATTCCACTGAGAAGGTAAATAAAGCGTTGTATATTGACCTAGTAGGGTATATTTCAGCAGTTAAAACAGAGGGACTGTATACCACACAGCAACCATGCATGAAAAACAGGCTGAGCATGGCCCCTCAGTGGTTCAGCACTTACCTTACCTAGAAGGCCCTAACTTCTAGGCCCAATACGAGAAAAAGAAAAAAAAAAAAAGAAGAAAAAGCGAGTCACTAAGCATAAGGTTAAATGGATGAAAGATGCAGAAAATGACAGATTATGATACAATTCTTTATAGGCCTCTGAACCACACACACACACACACACACACAAACCCAATGTATCATTTGCATGTGTGACCCAATGTTGACTGGGAAGCTATGAAAATGTAGGGGCTTGAAATTTGGTTCAGCTGGTAGAATGATTGCCTACCTACCATGTGTGAGGCCTGTGGTGTCCTGTGAATGAAAATGACCCCTACAAGCTCATAGGGAGTGGCATTACCTAGGAGTTAGGAGGTGTGGCTTGTCCGATGAAGTGTGATCTGAGGGTGGGCTTTGAGGTTTCAGATTCTTAAGCCAGGCCTAGTCTCTCTCTGTCTCTCTCTGTCTCTCTCTCCCCACATACCCCACTGGGGTACACTGTGTCTCTGTTAATAGAATTGTTAATTCTATACCGTCAGAGCCTCGTATTTTATAAATAGTTGTTTCTTCTTCACTTGCCTAAGGCAATCTAGAATTGTATCTGATTGGCTTTAACAAAGAGCTGACAGCCAGTAGCTGGACAGGAAGTGGAGAACAGGACTTCTGGGAGGAGAGAGGGACTCTGGTAGAACTGAGAAGCAGGAATTCAGTCAACATACATGGAGGTGAATGGAGGGACGAGAGCAGAGAAGCCAAACTGGCCATGCAGTGGGACATAGTGCCAGGATTAGTCAGGTTAGAGTAGCTGGGAGACTGCCCAGCAAAAGACCTAAGCTTTAAAATATTAAGAAAGCCTCTGTGTCCTTATTTTTATCACTGGCAGGCCTGAAAAAGTCCCACTCTATAGCTCTCTGCCCACTGCCTGCAGATCCAGATAAAGAACTCTCAGCTACCTCCCCAGCACTGTGTCTACCTGCCTGCCATCATGCTTCCCACCACGACAGCAATGAGCTAAACCTCTCAAAGCCAAGCCCAGCTAAATGCTTTCTTTTATAAGAGTTGCAGTGGTCATGGTGTCTGTTCACCGCAGCAGAGCTTTGACTAAGACAAGGCTGTAGGTTTGATACCTAGCACTGTACACTGCATAATACCAAACTTGGGGTTATACCTGTGATCCCAGCACAGGGGAGGTAGAGGCAGGAGGATCAATCTCAGCTACATAGTGAGTGCCTGCCAACTTAGGAGTTGAAAGACTTCATGTCAAGCAGGCAGAGGGTGTGGGGGGAGGGGGATTTAGAATAATGGCTAATGCATATATAACTAGATTAAATTTTTATTATATTTATTTTGTGGGGTTAGGATGTCAGAGAATGACTTTGATTCTCTCCTTCCTCCATGAAGGTGCCAGGGATTGAACTTGGATCACCAGGCTTGGAGGCAAGCACCTTTGACATACTAAGCCACTGCCGTCCATAATAACATTACACAAAGACCTGGAATCTTCAAAGCCAAGCTGTGTATGATACACAGAAGTGGGAAAGAGGCAAATCATTCATTTGTTACTAGGTACTTTTTCTCCTGTGGGGAAGAAATGTTTTTTTGTTAATTCACTCAACATTTATTGAGAGATGCAAGCCATCAAAGAAATGGCCCCTCCAGAAACTAGACACTACAGACCAAGGGTGAACGCCTAGCCTGGATCACCGCAGCTCAGGAAGAGGCTGCAGAAACAGAAAGTGCCCTAGATCCTTGAAGACTTTACAATTGTTTAAAATCACTTAAACTCTCTGGTAAAAGATATAGATACTGACTAATTATTACATAATTTATTTTTATTCATAACTCTGTATACTGTTAATTCTTAAAGTAATTTCATTCTTCCTAATCCATTATTAAAATATTTTTTTCATGCCCATTAGCCTTCTGTTTCAGCATCTAATTTCTCTCCTCCTCCTATGATGCTCCAGGACTGCCCTTCATGTTAGCAGCCCCATCTGTCTAATATTTACATTCTGTTCCCTCAGTCTTGCCAGGTTCTGCTCTGGAACATTGATGTCATCTGCTTCTCTCGGGCCTCAGACCCCGGGATCTAGTTTCAGTCAGAGCAACCTCTAGGCAGACACAGCCCACAAAACAAGGTTATTCATACACCTGCCAGGCCCAGCATCCAGTCTGCAGGTATGCATGCTGGTACCTGGCTCTCCTCTGCTCGCCCACAGTAGTAACAAAACCTCCCTTTAGAATTCGAGATAAGAGCTTTGGAGTGGTCCTTGTTCCATCTCCCCGCCTCCCAAACTTTAGCAGTAATACACCAAACCTTGGCAGCTGGGCTGGAGGAGGAAGGCAGGGGACAGGGAAGGAACCAGAACATGGAGATTTGCTTTGCTGCTAGGCAGTAGTTATCTCTCTGGACAATATTAAGCTTGAAGGAACAGCTGAATGTTTTCCCCAGTGACTTCCCAAATCATCTGTGTCCCAGGTCCATTTCTTATCTTCTCCTTCAAGGGAAATAGAGAGAACAAAGCGTTAGTCAGTCTAGAAATGAATCTAATAATTGAATAAGATGAAGAGCGGAGGCTGGAGTCAGACAGTCATGGTTTAATTGAGGCCTTGTGAGCTGGGTGGTGAGAGTACACACTTATATGGCTGAAAATATCAAGTGAGTTAAGCATGGGAACCTTGAAAGGAGTGCCTGCAAACAGGAAATAGTCTTACAGCAGCCTCACCCTATCCAAGGGGGGATACGTCCCCAAGGCTCCAGCAGAAGCCTGAACACTCGGGGTACCCTTAACCCTGCATGGTGGACGAAGGTAATCTACCCAATCCGTGTTGTTAGCACTTACAGCCCCTTTGTACCACCACGACTCTTGTACTTTGGAGCCATTATTAAGCAAAGCAAGAGTTACTTGGACACAAGAACCGTGAAACCTGTTAGCGGAGATGGCTGTCTAACAACAGAAAGAGGCATATACTATGTGGATACACTACATGGAGGAATGGTAAATGTCCCAAGTGAGATGGAGACAGGCCACGCCAGAGTTCACTGTGCCACTCAAAGTAGTGTATGATTTAAAACTTATGAACCGTCTACTTTCCAGAATTTTCCATTTGGTATCTTCAGACTGTAGCTGGCATCATGAGACTAAGGGAAGCCATACCTCAGTTAAGAGGAGACTACTGTAGGCGCAGGGCCCAGATGCTGTTTTACAAAGCTTCCATTCCAGCCCCACTGCAGGACAAACAAAACTCAAGACAACAAACATTTAGTAGGCCCCTGTAGTCTCTACTTTTTACAAGGTGGTGAAATTTAATTTGCATATCATTATCTATGCAAGTTAACATTTGATACATAGATCTTTCAACAGAATATGAAATGAATGAAAGAAATGTAATTTTCTTTCAGAGGCTCATTCAGCATGGTGAACATTTGTAATGCTGGTCTCGAACTTGCAGCCAGGCAAATCAAAGTCAACCTTGAGATCCTGATACTACTGCCTCCACTATGGGTTTAAGTGGTACTGGAAACCGAACCCTGGGGAGCCCTGGGCTTTGTGCATGCGAGGCACACATCTACCACCTGAGCTCTGTCCCCCAGTTTGCTACTTCTCTTTAACCCCAGAGAAAAGACTTTGGAGCAAAGAGAAGGGACACAGAAGAGCAGTACCCTCAGCCATACCTGGTCTTGGATTTGTACATGATGACTGAGAACAGTGAACATAGAAAGAGGGGGAGGGGAAGGTTAACATAAGGCTAGGGAGCTTGCGAATGACACATGTGTGGCTGCGAAAGGTACAGACAGAACAGATCTTGTCATCTGTGGAGACCCAGCTCACACAAGAGAGGAAGGGACAGAGAGGCCCCTCTGGGAGCATGGGCACAGACATTTCCAACTACTCCCTCACCAGCATTTTGGGAAGACAAATAACTGGCTAGATGTCATTGTGGTGGCCTTCTGGAACTGCAGTGGCAGCAGCCCAGTCTCCAGGGGCAGTGTGGCCAGTGTCAGAAATAGCAAGCTGGCGAGACCGGTCCAATCGGGTGACTCAGCCTCCCTGGTACAAATCCAAGAGTTTCCCTCCCTGCAGTCATCTGACTGCTTTTGTTTGTACCTAGCCTAAAAGTGTGCAACAGCACACACAATACACCACCACACAGAACACTGCAGAAACTACCCAACAAAATTCAATGCATGGTAGTGCACATCTCTGATCCCTGCCAGCACTTGGGAAGCAGAGGCAGGTAGATCTCTGAGATCCAGGCCAGCCTGGTCTATAGAGTGAATTCCAGACCAGTCAAGGGTTTACACAGTGACTGTCTCAAAACCAACAAAATCCTCAATACAGCACACCACAACACAGGACAATCGACATAGCGCAATACAATATGACATGACCAGTCTATATCTGAGATGTTCCCAAGGACCATGTACTTTGGACTTGAAGGCTTGGGCCCCAGCATGTGTGGTCCAAGGGTTGAAAGGAGTGGAACTCAGGTAGCTGAAGCCACAACATCACTGGGGCCCGGGAGTCCAACACCAGCCTGGGAAACAGCATGGCCTTGTGTCCTAGTTAGGATTGCCATTGCTGTAAAGAGATAGCATGACTAAAAGGAACTCGGGGAGGAAGGGGTTTATTTGGCTTATACTTCCACAGTAGTTCTCAGAGGGAAGTCAGGATAGGAACTCAAACAAGGCAGGACTGGAGGCAGGAGTTGATGCCGGGGTCATGGAGAGATTCTGCTTACTGGCTTGCTTCCCCTTGTTTGCTTGGCCTGCTTTCTTATAGAACCCAGGATCACCAGCCCAGGGGTGGCCCCAACCACAATGGGCTGGGCTCTCCCACATCAATCATTATGAAAATGCCCTACAGGCTTGCCTATAGCCTGATCTTATAGAGGCATTTTTCTCAGCTGAGGTTCCTTCCTCTCAAATGATTCAAGCCTGTGTCAAGTTGACCTAAACGCACAGCCTGCATCAAGAAAAGAAGAGGTGTGTTTGGCTAGAGGAAGCCGAGTCACCACACTAGACTTGTACCTTTGAATGGGATATTAGAATCCCACTCTCCTCCCATCCCCCTCCCCACATGAGGTAATCCGTTCCCTGTGTCACATGTACCCATCGTAGGGTACTATTCATGGATCAAGGAATGTTTTGTTATTTGTTTTGATTTCTGAAACTTTGAAGAAAATTTGTAAAAATATTTTTAAATAGATTTTTGTTAAAAGGGGTCATATAGAACTCCAGCTGTGGGAACTAAAAAAGGGGGGCCCTGGAGAGAAAGAGGGGAAGAGACCCACACCCCACCAGAGTTTCCCTACTCTCTGGTCATTCAGGCATGGGAGAGCTGCTACCAACCCTTTCCACTCATCCCTGGGTGGGCATTCCTCTATCCCACTCTTCAAGGAGTCGCTAAGGGGCAGCCCTATCTGGGGAACCTGAAGCTACCTTGCTAAAACCCCGGGGTTATAGGAGAGAGGGATGAGGGAAGAGGTTCCCAACACTGACCAGAGTGTGCAACGGATCTTGATGGAGCAGAGACTCTATGGGTTAAGAGCTTTATTATAGAAAAGGCAGGGGAAAAAGAAAAAGGGGAAAAAGGGAAAGCTAGAGAGAAAGAGAGTAAGAGAAACAAGAGAAGAAGACAGAAGAGGGGAGAAAAAGGTGAGAGAGAGAGAAGGGTAAGAAGGAGACAAGAGAGTCCGCCGTCAGAGAATTAAGTGCGGCTGAACACCCCTTTTTGTGGTCTTTGCTGTTGCTCGGTAACTGGGAAGGCGTTTAGCCTGACGGTCAAAAACCTTGGGCCCTTGCCTACCTGACTACTGACAATGCTTCTCTTGTGGGGACTGTGGGAGGCGGTAACTATAGGCGGAGCATAAGGGAACGCCTACCATGTCATGGAGGTGCCATTATGACCATCGGGGTTCAGACCTCAGCTCAACTGGAGACCAGCCTGCAATTCCCCACACCCAGCTAATATTTTAATTATGAAATTCAGTAGTTAGGAAGACGCTTTGTCCAATAAACCTATCTGGTATATTCAGTTCCATTATTCAGTCACTGTGACCAGTAAGCAGCCAGGGTCTCTGCCCACAGCAGGAGACCTTCTGTAAATCAGTCTAAGTCCTGCCCATTGACCTGTAACTCCAGCTCCAGGGGGACCTAATACCTTTGGCCTCTGCAAGCATCTACACTTCAGTGTATACAGAGAGGGGGAGGGAGAAAGAGAGCGAGAGAAAGAGAGAGAGAGAGGGAGAGGGAAGGAGGGAAAGAAAGAAGGAGGGAGTAAGGGAAAGAGGAGAGGGAGAGTTTTAAACTAATAAACTTTTTAAAATTATAAATTAATAACATTTTTAAAGGAAATGAAACTTACTTCTCACAGTTGCAGAGGCCAGAAGTCCAAGTTCAAACCTGCAGGAATACTTGAATGGTGAGAAATATTTGCTGGTTCACAGATGGAACCTTCCGGCTGTGCCCCTGGCTCTGCTGGCTCCTCTTGTTATTTTATTTTAGGCCCAGTAGTCAATTTTATTAGAGAGGAAACCAACTTAAGCGAGCCCCTGGGACCTAATCCAGGCTCTCTCCCTCTCCTTGAAAGAGACCTATATGAAAAGGGCTCTGTAGCTTAAGTACAGAAGCTTTGCCTTTGAAGCTTTAACTGTGAGCAGCTGTGGGGCCAGGGAGCCTGATGAGAGGAACAGAGAAGCCTGTGCAGAGGTGCACGGGGTGAGGAAGAGGTGTCCAGAGAAAGAATGGCCAGAGTGCCAGAAGACTTGCTCAGGATCTGGGCTGGTCTATCCCCTCCCCAACACACACACACACACACACACACACACACACACACACACACACACACACACAGAGAGAGAGAGAGAGAGAGAGAGAGAGAGAGAGAGAGAGAGAGAGAGAGAGAGAGAGAGAGAGAGAGACTGAGAAACTGAGAGACTGAGAGACACAGAGAGAAGGGGAGGATTGGAAGAGGGGTGAGGAGAAAGGAGGAGAGAGAGAGACAGAGAGAAAGAGGGGGAGGGGCCAGAAGGAAAAGAAACATGACACCTTTTACAATTAGAACAGGTAGGCTTAGCAATGAGGCTCTATAAGCAACTGCCTGGGTTCTCCTTTATAAAAAGTCATCCTAGCCAGGCATAAGTGTGGCTCATGTCTTTAATCCCAGCACTTGGGAGGCAGAGGCAGGCGGATTTCTGAGTTCAAGGCCAGCCTGGTCTACAGGGTGAGTTCCAGGACAGCCAGAGCTACACAGAAAAACCCTGTCTCGAGAAAAAAAAAAAAAAAAAAAAAAAAAAGAATTGCCTAGATCACTTTGGTCTGTGGGCAAGTCTGTAGGGGATTGTCTTGACCTTCAGTTGAAGTCGGAAGGTCCAGTTCATTGTGGGCAGCACCATCCCTAGGCATGTTGGTCCAGGACTATATAAGAAAACTAGCTAATCATGAACTAAGAGGCAGCATTCTGCCATCGTGTCTGATTCAGTTCCTGCTGCGTCCTTGCCCTGACTTCCCTCAGTGATGGACTGTTGACCTGGCGGTGTGAGCCAAATAAGTGCTTTCTCTCCTAGGTTGCTCTGCTCAGCATTACTTTATTACAGCAACAGGTGGAAAGTAGAGTCAGTAAAGGGAGGTGAGCAAGCAGGGACTGTGTAGGGTTGATGACTTTTGAAGGGTCGCTATGGAATGTGGAGACATTGTTCATCACCTCCTTAGAGGACAGTCTCAGAGAACAAGACCAACATTGAAGACGTATGTCCCATCAGACTGACAGGCAAATCTTGTCCTCTGACTCCTCTTTCTATCTCCTTCTTGAGAGGAGCCTGGCGTGCTCAATGGTTCTGTTTGATTCCTGGAAACACTGAGGCACAGCCCAGCAGCATGAAGAGGCCCGATAGGTTTCCGTGTCTCACCGAGCCACTACATCGCAGCAAGCGCTTTAGGGAATATTTTCACATTCTCCATTTGCCTAACAGGGAACCATTCTAAGAGTTGAGTTTTGACCAAAAGCACACACCAATAAATCAGTGTGGTAAGGAATGACCTTCGTAGCTGAGCTCCTGAGACGTTTATGCAGCCGCTTGGGACAAGGCTTCCATTCTCTGCCTCGGGCAGGGAAAGAACAGAGTTTCCAAGTCTGAATCAGCCCAGTATTAGGAGTGTTTGGGTTTTGAATGTGTTACCAACTAAATTTAATTCATACTGAACCCAAGATCCACATGTGGAATCATTATGCTTCTAAACACATACAAAAAAAAAAAATTCTTATGCATGACTATTTCAGTCTTTTCCTCCAGAAATGTCTCTCCATTCCTTCAGAACAGAGAGGGCATAGTTTTGGGTGACTGAATAAAAATTACCCTAGAGGGTAAAATTGAAATTATATGCACAACCGACTCACTACAGAAAATGTTTCCTTCAGAGCTGGAGAGATGGCTCAGCAAGTAGGAGTGCTTGCTTTTCTTGTAGAAGACCTGGGTCATTCATAAAGAGTGAGACATGGATTAGGTACCAGGAGAAAGGCATGGAGGCTGGAAACTGTTTCTTTCATCACAAGTAGGGGTGCTGTTCTCATTTGGCTTTTAAAAGAAGGGTCTCAAGCAACCCAGGCTGACTTCAAACTCACTATGTAATAACCAAGGCTGGTTTTGAACTCCTGATCTTCTTCTGTCCATCTCAGAAGTGCTGGAGTTATAGATATGAGGCTGTTAGTGTTAACCATCACCTTGGTGTCTGGCATTTGAGCTCCGAGTAACTCAGTTGGTAACTCTGGGGAGCCTTAGGAGGTGTGGCCTTGCTAGAGGAGGTATATCACTGAGGGTGGGCTTTGAGAGTTTAAAGACTGCCATTTCCAGTGTGTTCTCTCTGCATTCCTTCAAGGTGTCCACCCTCAGCTTTCAGCTTCTAGGTCCAGTAACCACGCCTGCTTGCTGCCACATTTTTCTGCCAGGATGATGATGGAGTTTTATCCCTCTAGTACCATAGACCCAAACAAGCCTTTCCTTCTAGATGTTGCCTTTATCATGGTGTTTCATCCCAGCAATCGAAAAGTAACTAAGACAGGTATATGCCGTATGCCTGGCCTCAACAGGTACTGTCTGCCTGTTCTTCTCCTCATCCCCAGAATTTCTTAGAAATGGCTCTGAGTGACTTGGGCAAATTGCCTAAAAGCCCCTTTTCTCTTTATGGCTGCAAATTTATGTATTATCATTTCAGTTTTTAATTTATTTTCAGTTGTTTTGTTTTGTTTTGTTGTTTTTTTTTTTTTCTGTTTTGAGACAGGATCTTGCTAGGAAGCCCAAGCTGACTGTTAATGTATAATGTTCCTCCAAATCTAGACTAGCCTTAACTCATGGCGCTCCTCCAACTCCATCCTCCCCAGTGCTGGGATTAGGAACCTCACTATGACATTTGACACTTGGCCACAAGAGAACAGAGCTAGTCCAGAGTGCCGGGGGTCCAGGGCAGAAGGACTGTTTTGGTTGTAAGAAGGGGGTCATTTCTCCAGCGATCGAGCGAAGTGACGTCCAGGCTACTGAGACTCATTACTGATTGCAGCACACAGTCCGATAGCTTGGTCCCCGCCCTCAGCATCCCTCACTTCTGCTCCTGCAGTGTCGTGGGTGCACGGGCTGGCTTTCTTGGACCTCTGCCTCATCTTTCTTCTCTTGTGCTTCAGCCTGCGCATTCTCTTCTTCCGCCACTTCGCTCTCATGGCGCAGGAGTCTCAAGGAAGATGGCACTAAGACCAAGCCACTTTGGCCTTTTTTAAAAACAGGATCTTACACTCTAATTAGCATAGCCCAGGATTGCCCGAAAGTTACTATGTAGCCTAGACTAGAACTTACAGCAATCCTTCTACCTCATTTGCCTGAGTGCTGAAGTTGTGGGCATGAGCTGCCACACCTGATAGGAGTTTTTAAATTTTTAGTACATTTATTTTGTGTGTACGTGCACACACACACTTACTCACTCACATGTGTATATATGTGGGGGAGGGCACACACATCGCATCTTTCAGGATTTGATTTTCTCCTTCTACCATGCAGGTCCTGGGTTTCAAACTCAGGTTATCGGGTTGGGCAGCAATCACTTCTATCTGCAGATCCATATTTCTGACCCTAGTTCTAATCTATTGTTCACTTTGAGAATAGATTTAAGGGAAGAGAGAGAAATTCAGCTTTAAAAATACAGAATTCTGGGCTGGAGAGATGGCTCAGTGGTTAAAAGCATTTCCAGAGGGCCTGAGTTCAATTCCCAGCAATCACATGGTGGCTCACAACCATCTATAATGGGATCTGATGCCCTCTTCTGGTATGTCTGAAGACAGTGACAGTGTACTCATATACACAAAATTTAAAAAAATAAGAAGCAAAAGAAAAAAGAGAAAATAAAAGCTGATTTTAAAAAAAAAAAAAACATAATTCTATCAAGTAATGGTGGTGCATGCCTTTAATCCATGTGCTTGGAGGGCAGAGGCAGGAGGATCTCTGAGTTCAAGGCCAGCTTGGTCTACAGAGTGAGTTCCAGGAAACAACAAGACAACAACAACAACAACGACGAATAGAACGTCAAACCCTGCCTCTCTACAAAGCATCACTTGTTGAGAAATTGGGGAATATTCAAACACAATAGTCCATTCAGTCTCTCACCTCATCTGCAGGAAGGAAATATATTCAGGCTTCTGGTCAGCTCAGAGTGTTTCCCTTGAGGTCTCTGTGGCTTGACAATGTCCACAAAGCCCTATGTTCCTCATGGTTTGGCCATGAGTGTGTGACTCCATTGGGAGATACTGGGACTTTTGGTCCTCACCTTTAGTGGGTGGGACTTAGGGGAAGGATGTTAGAGCATTGGAAGCGTGCCCTGGAAGGGGATATTGGGATGGTGTTGAACAACCCTTCTCTACCTCATGCTCCTGCCATGAAGTCTTATGCCACTCCGGACTCAAAGTGATAGGGAGAGGTGACTGTGGACTGAAATCCTGAAGTATGAGACCACATAAATCCTGCTCATAAGCTGGCTCATCTCAGGTGTTTGTCATAGTGACAGAAAGCTGGGTAACAAAATCTCTTTTGGGATGTGATAAGGCTGACCCTCTGCCAATGGCACAGAGACCTGCTACATGGCATCCAGGAGATAGTGGAATCAGAGGGGAGCCAGGCTGTGTGGTATATTCCACTCTTCCCTAGTACAGAAACTCCGCTTCCAACTGAAAACAAGATCGTTGTAAATGTCACTGCTCTACACCCCATCTGGACTCCCAAACACAAGCTGCCTCGCTTCTGAATCAGATGCCATCACCCACTGAAAAGTGTCCTGCATCCAATTTGGCTAGCATCGGGGTCTCAGCTCAGTGAGAGACTCACAGCTCTCCTTCAGCAAAGCAGCCCTACGTGACTGTCATTATTGCTCCTGAGAAAGACACAGGGTGGAGCGGGCAGCAGGGAAGACTCATTTCTCCAGAGATCTTCCAGCCCCGAGGAGCACAAACAATGGAGACAAATACTAATGGCTCATTTATGGATTTAAACATTTGTCTGCATGAAGAACTCCAGCAAGCACTGCCATCTCTATGAGACTCCCTGAGGGAATGTCAGGAAATTGGCACCCCAGTGTATCCGTCTATAAACTAAGACAGTGTTCAGTCAAAAATCCAAAACATGTGGTCTGGGAATGGCAACTCGAGCAGGAACCAGCTTGCCTGAGCCAGTCCTGAGTGGAGAGGCCCTTCAGAGGTCGGTTTTGGGGAAAAGCATTCAGATCCCTTAAAGATGTATAGGTATCCTATTAGCTCTCACCAGGAGCCCCCTTCTCAGAATGATGAGACACAAAAAGCTTGGTGTCTGTGGCAAAACACTTGCCATGCAAGAGTGAGAAGCAGGGTTCCCCGGTACCCACACAAATGCTGAGTGTGTATGGTAGCCTGTCTCTAAGCCCTGTGTTAAGAAGGTAGAAACAATGATCCCCAAAGCAAGCTAATACGTTAGACTATCCATCCCAGTTGGTGACTCTGGATTCCACTGAGAGAGCCTGTCTCGATGAATAAGGTGGAAAGTGATGGATGAAGACTCCTTGTCCAGCCATGAGCACAATGTGCACACTCACATACTCACATAGATGCACACACACACACACACACACACACACACCACATATGCAGACACACACATTCACACGTATGTAAGCTGCAACATGAGTACATGTGTACATGTGCACACCAACACACAGAGCCTCAGGAAAAGAGGCATCAGGTGCAGAGATGTGTATGAAGCTGCAGGCAAGAACTTCCTAGCTATAAATAACCCATCACTATGGGGAACAGGTCTTCAAGAGCACAGTTGTCCTCAGAAACTCCTGGATTAAGTTCCATTTGTGAAATTGTATATGCAGTAAAAAGATTTCCAAGCATAGACTTCCACTCCATGTGTTATTCCCTAAGGAAAGCCATGTGAAACTCTTCCAAGAGGGAACAAATGTTTGTTTCCAGAATTTCAAATGATGTCCCAATATGTGGCTGCCTTGATTGTAACAATTGCCGATGTCTCAGCGGAGGTGTTAGACCACAAAAAGCTTTCATGCTACAAGCCAAAAGACCTTTGGGGATCTACATTCAACATTTATAAACACAAGGCATATTTGTATAAGCACTTTGTGTTCTAGTTAAAGGATGAGGAGAGATGGATATTTATTGAACTTTGACAATGAGCTGGGTGCTTTGCCTACCTCATCAGACTAGACAATAACCTGAGCTACAGGTTGTCACTACTTCCACTGAGTGGAGGAAACCAGGCTCCCCAAAGCCACTTGCCTGATGTCACATAGGAGCACACAGCAGTCATTACACAGTCTCCCCAGGTTCTCCAGGTCACATTTGGGATACTTCCTGCTAGAGCAGTCTTTATAGTTCACTGTTGATCACTACCAGACAGCTACGAGAAGAATGAGTCTTTGATAACGATAGAAAAGACAGAGCCCATCATATCACATATATAGGTAACAATACAAAGTCATCAGTGCATGACCCCCATGCATGTAGAATGCTTCCCTCTGTATCATAGTTAGGAGATTTAAATGTGCTTAAATTGCATTCCAAGCACAAGCTAAAAGCCTCCAGCATTCCACTGTTTCTGTCCACAATTTCCCCTGCTGTCCTCAGACCACAGTCTCAATGGATACAGTGTTGCCGTTGCCCTCCTGGCGCCTGGGTTGCATTTCATCTTTGAAAGCCCTGGTCAGGACGACTTTTAAGGACTCCCTGAAGCGCTTCTTCTTACTGCTGCCCACAAAAAAGTAGATGAAAGGGTTGGCGCTGCTGTTGATGGTGGAGAAAAGCAAGGAGATGTTATGCAGGTTCCCAAAGGCTGACCAGTACTCGTAGTACAGCAAGTAGAGGACCCGCATGGGCATGGCAAAGATGAGGAATATGATAATGGTGACCATGATGACAATGTACAGCTTCGAAGAATGGGAGGCCCACGTGTTCTTCCGTATCTTCACCACCAAGATGGTGCTGGACACTAACATGAGCGGAGTGAAGACCAAGAAGCTGAGGATGGCTATGAAGATGATGACCGCCCGGCAGTCACTCCGAGAATGACTCTCTTCTCCGCTGTCAATACACATGACATACTCCATGGTGGTCACCAAGCACGAAAGTGCCCACAGAAGGGCACAGACGAATGCTGACTGGTGCTTGGGGCGGTGGCATCTGTACCATATGGGGTAGAGGACCGATAGGCACCTCTCCACACTGATGGCTGTCAGCAGATAGAGGCCCGTGTTGTAGCCAAATAGAAAAGTCACCGATAATGTCACGATTGTGTAGTGATGGCCAGAAGAGAGTTCATAGTCTAAAGCATAGTCAATGGACAGGATAAAAATACAGAACAGAAGAGAGATATCAGCAATGGACAAGTGGGTAATGTAGACCGTGAAGGGATTTCTCCTCATCCGGAAGCAGAGGAACCAGAGGAGGATCCCATTCTCCACAAAGCCCAGAGGGGAGATGCTCATGATGACCCAGTGCACTATGGGAATGGGTGGGTGTGAGCTCCCCAGGGAGGCATTTCTGCTGGAGGTATTCATGGCTTTCTCTTCAGCAAGGGATGTCATATTTGACTGGTCCATGAGGAGTTCTTGCCCTGGGTCACTTCAGGTCATTTTCTGTAGATAAATCAAACAAACAAGATGTATGAAAGTTTCAAGAATTGAAATGAAAGAGACAGCTGAGGGGTGAGGGTGGCTCAGTTAGGAAAGTGTGATCTTTGCAAGCACAAGAAAATGAGTTGGATCCCCTAAACCCACATTTTAAAAGCAAACAAATAAACAACAATAACAACAACAACAAAAACCACCTAGGTGTGGGGCCTGGAGTGATGATTCAGTGATTAAGAGCACTCGCTTCTCTTGCAGAGGACCTGGGTTCAGTTCCCAGAACCCATGTAGAGGCTCATAATCTGTAATTCCAGTTCTGGTACATACAGCGTCCTCTTCTGGCTTCTGTGGGTACTGTATACATGTGGTCTATACACACACATGCAGATAAAAAATTATACACATAAAAACATGTATTTTTAAGAGCTAGGTGTGATGACACACATTTGTAATCTCAGCACTGGGAAGAGATAGAGAAATCCTTTGAGCTTTCTGGCCAGTCAGCCCTAGACTACGTGGAAAGTTCCAGGCCAGTAATTGATCCTATTTTTTAAAAAAAAGTGCAAAGCAGCCGAGGAACAGCTCTCAAGACCAACTTCAGGCCTCCATAAATAAATATACCCATCTACATACATATGTACCTGCATGCCTATGAATGCACACAGAGAGAAATAATAAAATAAAATAAAATAAAATAAAATAAAATAAAATAAAAAAGAGAGAGCTACAAATCATAACCTTGACATTGTGGGTAGAAAGTTTAGATCCTGGAGAGATGGCTCAGTGGCAAGAGACATCCTGCTCTTACAGAGGACCCAGGTTCTACACCCAGCACCCACATGGGTGCTCCTAAACAGCCTGTAACTCCAACCTCAAGGGATCCAACACCCTATTCTGACCTTCAAGGACACCTGGCATATGGTGCACAAACATACATACAGGCAAAAATGGGAACAAATCACTCACACATACAAAATAGAATTAATAAATAGGGGCTAGAGAGATGGCTCAGTGGCTAAAAATGTATTGCTCTTACAGAAGACCCAGGTTCAATTCCCAGCACTTACCCAGTGGTTTACAAGCATCCCAATGGGGGAATCTGGTGCCATCTTCTGACCTCTGCAGATATAGGCATGCAGGCGGTGCACATACATGCATGCATGCATACATACATACATACATACATGCAGGCAAAACAGTCATCCAAATAATATTAAATAATTTTTTAAAGAAGCAAAAATAAACCGGAGAAATTTATTCTGATGCTCTATTTTATTTAACCTGATGAGTTCAAAATAGCATTTAATCATTTATCCAATATGAAATTAAAATTGAAAAAAAAGGATGTGTCTTCCACATGTAGCATCTACGCTAGCAGCTGTGCCATATCTCCTGTGCTCAACAGGACCAGGTGACCAATGGCCACCCTGTAGGAAATGATACACGTTTAACATCGAGCCACACTTCCTGTGTGGAGCGGGTGACTGGTGGCTACCCTGTAGTACACCTCAGGCTTCAAACGCTCACAAAACGAAATGTCTCATACAAAGATGGGTAGTCTAACTTCTTAGGAGCAGACTCAAACCAAATACTGGAAATGTGTAAAACCAGACCTAAGCTGTGTTCTTAGGAAAGGTGACAGGGGCATCCTGCTGTCTCAGACAAGGCTCAAGTTTCAAGTCCCTCCAGCCTCAAAGGCAATCAGCTCTTGGTTCTTGCCAAGAGGGCTCTCCTATTTGATTGTAATCATGGGGTGCAAGGGGTCCCCACCACTGTGCCTGCCTGCCTCCCCTCTCCTTACTCCAGAGCCCTAAATTCACAGCCTGTTCCTCCTTACTCTGAAAATGTGTGTCCCACACTTTCATTTTATGTTCCAGGACCCACCCACCCCACCACCCCAACCCCCCCGTTCAACTTTTCTCCCTTTCTCAAAAAAGCTTCTAACTAAATTCACAGAAAGAGTTGAGAAAGCGGTTTGAACACTTTGGGCCCAATTGCGTGTCTTTTTTAAAAAACTCAAACCCACCTTATTTAATTCTATAGTTAGAGATTTCTCTTTGTGGTGATGGAACAGGCTTTCTCCACTCTTTCAAGATTGAATTTTAAGTCATTGTACAGAGTGTTAAAAATAAGAACCACGGCGTAGTTTTGCCGGGGAGAAAGAACAGAATCTAATTCAGTTCTGTGAGTGGAATGAAGGAGAGCTTGCCAAAACCAGGCAAGCACACAGCAAAGTATGGCTTTACATGGTTTTAAGGGAGGCCTTATATCACTGGGGTTTGAAAGGTCAGCAGGATTTCATTTGCTGAATAAGGGGGTGTCTTATCAGGGTTTCTATTCCTGCACAACATCATGACCAGAAGCAAGTTGGGAGAAAGGGTTTATTCGGCTACACTTCCATACTGCTGTTCATCACTAAGGAAGTCAGGACTGAAATTCAAGCACGTTCAGAAAGCAGGAGCTGATGCAGAAGCCATGAAGGGATGTTCTTTACTGGCTTGCTTCCCCTGGCTTACTCAGCCTGCTCTCTTATAGAACCCAAGACTGCCAGCCCAGAGATGGCACCACAAGGGGCCTTTCCCCCTTGATCACTAATTGAGAAAATGCCTTACAGTTGGATCTCATGGAGGCATTTCCCCAACTGAAGCTCCTTTCTCTGTGATAACTCCAGCTGTGTTAAGTTGACACAAAACTAGCCAGTACAAGGTGGGGGGAGGCATTTTAAGAAAAAAGAACACTGTGGACAGGAGCATTAAAACCAGGAGGTACAGAATGTCCCTACTAGCTGGACATAGTTTATGTCTGTAATCCTTACAGTCAGGAAGCTGAAGCAGGAAGATCATTACAAAGCCAAGACCAGCCTGGTCTACACAGTGAGCTCCAAGCTAGCCAGGACTATGTAGTAAGATCCTGTCTCAATCCCAGTACTACAAAATGAATGGTTTTGGCCAGCTGGGCATGGTGGTACACACACATTTAATCCCAGTGTTTGGGAGGCAGAGGCAGATGGACCTCTGCTTTCCCCCAGAGAAACAGCACTCCCTTCTGCCCAGGGCATCCTAGGGAATGAATACTGTTTTCTGAGTTAGGGTAAAATTCACAAACTGCACAGTCAGGCTAATTTTGATCGTGGGGTTAGAATGCAAATAGTTAAATTACAAAAACTAAGTATCACTAAAAGCAACGAATATAATCCTTCCGTCGTGTTGTTAGAGTGAAATTTTACTTAAATGAACACATTGCCTTAAAAAAAAAATCACTTCCCAAATGTTAATCAAGAGGAATTTCCAGCTATCCAGTAGCAGTTTGGGAGTCCTGGGAACCAGCTGGCCCTCCGTACCCATCTCTCCAGTCCCTATCCTCCTCAGGCTCCTAGCTGTCTTGCACATCTGCTGTGAGCAGCTGGGGTATTTGACCATGCACAGCACGATGTGAGCAGAGCCAAAGTGGCGGCTCAGAATTTACTCTAGCCACACATTCCCAACAGCCCACAAACACCATCATTGAGCTCCCAGACGAGAGGCCTCACCTCCCTGGAGGGATGACTGACTGGTCTGGGGCCACTTCCTGTCTCCAGGTAGACCCAGCTCTGGGACAGCAGGCTCTTTGTCCAGACAAGCAAATCATCTCGTTATAGAGTAACTGGAGTCGCAGACTGCATGTTTACCTGGCTGGCAGGTCTTGGTGGGGAACACAGCGGTGGGAACCTCAATTGGGGACAGAGGGCTAGAGGCTTGGGGCAGTCTCGGTGGCATCGGTGGCATCGTTAGTCAGTTAGTCAGTGGCTCTGGCAGGATCACAGAGTTTCGCTCCCTCCTCCCTGTTCCTCATGGAAGCGCCTCCTAGGGAGAATGAAGTTTCCTGGAGCATCAGAGTGCAGACATTAAGGCTTTAACATCCGAAGACCCCTTCTTTGCTGCCTAACTATGGACACTCTCACCAATGTGAGAGGCTGGGAGGGAAGCCATCGTAGCCCTCGTCTAACAGGGAGGAAACGGAAGGAGTTATGCTAGAGCCTCTCTGCAAGGCACAACCTCACAGGGGCTCCACCACCCATGACTGCTTCACAGCAGCTGCCGGGCCCTGGGCAGCAGCATAGTGGAGCCTGAAAATGCTCACAGATCCTAATCAGGGAGTTGGCCAAGTCTCCTGACTGCCAGCCAACAGCTGAGCTTGTGTCCCACTCAACAGAGAGCAAAGTACTAGTTTAGCAGAGCCTCTCACTTCACAGACAAATGGAAGCTGGAGAGATTGGACAGTGGACCAACACTCACCACTAACACAGGGTCCAGCGAGCCAGAAACCCCGACCTAAGCCCTGCTGCCTCACCCCGCTGCAGGTCTCACCCCTTGCAGAAGTCTTCTTGTGCTTACATTTTGTCTTCTACTCTAGCCCTCCTATTTGACGACTTGAAGGCACCATGTTCCCTGATGGATGGGACTCATTGCCTTCTAAGACCTAAGATTGATTTCAAATTGTGATCTTGTCTGGGTGGGTCCAGGATTCCTGTGCCCTGTCTACATTGAAAGTCTGTCTGATGTTCATATTAGTAATCACAGAGGAAGATTACTACAAGCTGGAAGACAGTATGACCTATGTAGAGAGTTCTAGGAACGTCATCAAGAAACGGAGTGGCCTTGGGGGACAGATTCTTCCATTCCTACCTGGGTAAATGCCCCCCCCTGCCAAGCCATCCTAATGGGCTCCTGCTGTAAGCTACTTAGCTATGATACAAAATGGGAGGATTTTAATTTATATCACCTTTTATTCCTATCATAAAACAATATGTTCTCATAGCAGAATATTTGGAAATTTCACACATAAGACAAGTACTCAAAACTAACCTTATTAAACACTCAGAATAGTCCCTTAGATTTTTTTCCAATGGCTCAAACACATTTTTGTTTGTTTGTTTGTTTGTTTTAAATTGGGATCAGTCTAGGATAAGGGTTGTTATCATACATTTTCTCATTTGATAACATATTCATATTTCTTCCTATCGGGGTAGTCTCTAAAATGTATTTATTTTCTGCTAATCCTCCAACCTTGAACATACCAACTGCTTCTAATTTTTCATCATTATTTGAAATATATATATATATATATATATATATATATAAATTTACAATCACATCCAGGTACTTACAATCAGATTCATAAAATGTGGGTGAGTGTACACAAACACATGCATCTTTACCAACCTCTCCATATTTATAACTTCCTCCTACGACAGTAAGGTACCTGGCTCCCATCATTCACCATTCACATGTGTGCAAACAACCTGCTAAGAAGCCCTCCTCTATGACTGAGCAGCCCACACTGCCACTGTGCCCTGCTTTGGAACAATTTTCTCATTTAGCAGGGGTTCCTTGTCCCCTTTACCTCCCACACAGACAGACGCCCTCCTGCCTTGTCTGCTGCGGACATCCTCTGCTAGGGCCCCATTCCTCCATGCCCCCACCCCTCTGCTGGGCTGCCTTCCCTGCTCAGGCAGACACCACTCACCTTGAGAAGTAGCTGAAAGACGATGCTTAGTAAAACACACCCATCTGTAGGAATTAAAACAACAGTAGGCAGTTTGTACATTCACACCTGAGTGTAAAAGGTTTGGTTTTTGTTTTCTTCAAAATTAGTAGAGGTTCTATTATGTCCTTAAACTGTCACAAATTGTTCTGAGAATCTGGGATTTTTTTCCTTTTTCTGGCATTGGGTAGCTCTCTGATATTATGCATCCCCTACTGAACTGTTTCTTTTTCTGGGACACAGACACCCCTGCATAAATTCTCTGAGTTCTTTGGGTTTTGTTTGTTTGTTTGTTTGTTTGTTTTTTAAAGATTTATTTATTTATTTATTTATTTATTTATTTATTATATGTAAGTACTCTGTAGCTGTCTTCAGACACACCAGAAGAGGGCGTCAGATCTCGTTACGGATGGTTGTGAGCCACCATGTGGTTGCTGGGATTTGAACTCCGGACCTTTGGAAGAGCAGTCGGGTGCTCTTACCCACTGAGCCATCTCACCAGCCCCCTGTTTGTTTGTTTTTTAAGATTCTACTTTTGGGGGGCTGGAGAGATGGCTCAGAGGTTAACAACACTGGTTGCTCTTCCAGATGTCCTGAGTTCAAATCCCAGCAACCACATGGTGGCTCACAACCATCCGTAACAAGATCTGACTCCCTCTTCTGGAATGTCTGAAGACAGCTACAGTGTACTTACATATAACCAATAAATAAATCTTTAAAAAAAAAAAAAAAGATTTTACTTTTCAGCCCCTACGACTAGGCTCAGAAACATCAAAGAAGAGGGGACGGGAAGACTGTGAGACCCAGAGGCTCAGGACATCTGTGCCAAGATAACATCTTCTATATAGGCCAGAGAGGCTGCATCGGTGAAGTCTCAAAAATATAGCTGCCTAATAAGACCTGAAAAATGACAATACCAGTTGTCATGCCAAGAAAGATGGGGGAAGGATTGCAAGACTTTACCCCTAGATGAGAAGCTTTAGATTATTAATGGCTGCTGAGAACGAGAAACTCTACCTTCTCCAGGAATGAGTCCTTTGATCATTATCCAATCCCAAGGGGATAGCCTTAAACACACGAGTGTATGATGATGCTAAAGAGGCTCGCAAGGTTGTATTTATAAATGTATATGTATATGTGAGTATATATATAGCAATAATACTTAAAGAATAAGAGGCCCATGACTGTGAGAGGGAGTGGAAGGACAAGAAAGGGGGTATGGTGTGTTTCTGTGTGCGTGTGCGCATGTGATGCTCAGCTGAGTGTAGTGCCCACACAGGCCAGAAGAGGCCATCAGACCCCCTGGAGCTGGAGTTACAGGTGGCTGTGAGCTGCCCAGTGTGGGCTAGGAACTGAAAGGGGAGTCCTCTGCAAGAACATGCTGAGCCATCTCTCCATCTCTCCAGCCTCAGACCTGTCTTTACCTGTTGTCGCAAAGGCGTCTTGTGACAGAACCCAGGCATGACACCCCTAATTGCCTTCTATGTATTGCCAAAGACAAAGTAAAAGACAGCCAGCATCTTATTATCTCTATGCCATTTGTCAAGTCAGAACCTCTTCCTTTTCCTTCCCAAGGAGACTGGAATCTACTTGGGAATCTACTTGGATGCGGCTTAAGTCCCTCGGCAAGATCCCTCTAGTGGCTCTGACTTCCAAGTGTCAAGGGCCTAGAATGTGGTCAACCTTATTTCTGAGAACGGTCATTGTTTTCTCAGTAGATGTGGCAGAGACTGCAAAAGAGACTTCATCATGCGCCATTACAGTGCAGAGGTCTCTGCTGTCTGTGCCTAATGCTGTCTGGCTGCAGAGCTTAGCTTTCAAGCCAGCTGATCACAGATGCAAGCCCTAAGCCAAGAAACCTGGCCCCTCTAAACCTTGGCTCCTTCACACAATTGGCATTTTTTTTTAAAATGTATTTCTGGGAGGCTGAGATAGGAGAAAAACTAGAAACTGAAAATCTAGAGATTGGAGAGTTCTTTGCCAACAGGAGCCTTGTGGAAATGTCAGGCTGAGACGATGAATCAGCAAGCAGAGGAGAGCAAGCATGGCGGGTTCCCTAACTGTGGAAGGAGGGGAGTGTGCAGAGCCAGGTCCCTGACAGCTCCTCCTGGGGCTTACTCATCTCTCCCCTGAATGTGTGAGGAGCACTTCGCACAGCGGAGCTGATAGCAGACTGGGGAGAATGGATGCGGACAGAAGGCACGTGCATGCAAGCCTGAGAACCTGAGTTCAAGTCCTACAACCCACTGTAGGTGGGAAGAGAGAACTGACTCCATCAGTTTCTCCTCTGACCTCCACTCATGTCTCCATGCATGTGCTCGCGCATGGCGCACACACTCTCACACACACACACACAATGATAATACATTTTATCTTCTTAAAACAACAAATGCCACATCTTTATGTACCTTCTCTAGAAACTCAGGAGCAGATGCCCCCTCCCGCTTTCCTGCTCATTTAAACAGTCTTTCCTGAGCCCCAGACTACACATCTTCTGAGAGAGGGACAGGAGAGGGTAGGGGTAGGGAAAGAAAGGATAGAGGCAGAAAAAAATAAAAGAAACAACATAAACTAGGGATTGGAGGAGTATGTATCTGAAACCTGCTGTGTGTAGATACACTTCTCTCTCTCTCTCTCTCTCTCTCTCTCCTCTCTCTCTCTCTCTCTCTCTCTCTCTCTCTCTCTCTCTCTCTCTCTCTCTCTCTCTCTCTGTGTGTGTGTGTGTGTGTGTGTACACTAACCTGCACACTAACCTGCACAAATAGAAAGCCATTTGTGAGATGGCACTTCCGTTGCAAGGCAGGGCATGTGTGGGGCAGCACAGCTGTCCAGTGTTAAGCATATCACCCTCACACCATAGCCACCTGGGCAGAGAGGCAAGGACAGGTCCCCCTGCTGAGTTTGCAGGAGAATCAACTTAGTGCACAGTTATCTGGGGTAGAGGGGCATTATGTCTCCCTTGGGGCATTTAGCTTGCCTGGCCGCTTAGAGTTCAAGCTCAGCTGAGTGGGCTCCTCTATCTAGTGTCTGAATGCCCTTCAAAATGTAGGACAGCCCCACACCAGAACTCTTTAGTCTTCAAATGTCCACAGTGCTGAGCCTCCCTACTCCAGAGGCCACCCTGGCTTGGAAATACCGCTAAGATATGCCAAAGCCTGTTTAGTATATACTCTGTCACCACTGGACTGGATAGGGCTTCAGAAACTTTGGTGCTAAGGAAAGCAAAGAGAAACCTGCCCGGCTTGCCTCTAGCCATGCCCGGTGGCTCTGTCAAGCAGGAATCGGGTACTGTTATAGCCCAGTTCCTCTCTTACTCCTGATGTGACCTTGAAAGCATCTACATCCACCATCCAATCTGTGAATCAGTCCTCTGATTCTTCCATACCTTCCCAGTCATGAGTCAAGACGACGACAAAGCTATGGCAGAAGTTTCAACCCAAAAGTTGGAAAACAGTATCTGGGAACATTTCCCCCCCCCCCCCCAGCAGAAAAGCAAATTTCCCCAAATGAAGGCAGTGGGAGACAGAAGTTTTTGCCAACACACACTGACTGCAAATATGACTCCACAAAAAGCAATCGGCATAGAAATCGCTGCCTGGGTGACAGCTCTCAGAACGGGAGAGATTTTATTGTGTTTGTTAAGAGCATTTGAAAAAAATCCAAACGTTGGAGCGTGGACTCCTTGGTGTCTTTTGCTCGAGAAGGGTCAGAGGTGACGCTAAGGGAATGGCTCTTTTGAATCTTGTGGCATCTGTATCCGGTCAGCTTGCCAGGTTCTCGGTCCCAGCATCTCTCAGGATTGCTGCAGACGAGTCTCTGAAGTCAGAACTGCTCTCCCACTGCTGAAATATTTGAGCTGCACTAGGCAGATGGTCCCACGCTTATCAGCAGAAGCAGAACTTCAGATGGCATCATCCGCTGACACACAAGTGAAAATCTGTGCCCTGAGCCACAGTGGGAATGGGCTGTGGAGAGCACAAAGTGGCTCGTCACCCTCAAAGACAAGGGCCAGCCTGGGTTAAGGAGAACGGTGCTCCTGAGACATTATGCTGTCTTAGAGGGCAGAATACATAGGACCCATTCCTATTCCTAGCTGAGCTCAGAAATGATCACATGACCTGCACTGAGCTCTTGAAGACTCAGTGTTCTTCACTATAAAATGGATTTTTAATATTACCTCAGAAAAGTATGAGTATTAAAAGGGACACATAGCCGAACATGGTGGCACACACCTTTAATCCCAGCACTAGGGAGGCAGAGGCAGGCGGATTTCTGAGTTCGAAGCCAGCCTGGTCTACAAAGTGAGTTCCAGGACAACCAGGGCTATACAGAGAAACCCTTGTCTCTAAAAACAAACAAACAAACAACATCAACAACCAACAAAACAAACCAAAAACAAACAAACAAAAAAGGGGACATGTATGTCTAACTCTGCATAGAGGAAGCACTATGGATAAATAATTCAGGATGCATTCCCTCTTACAAGTCCTTGGAGTATATCACGAACAGTTTAGTGCAGAAAGTTGGGCTGAGGTAATGGAGAGAAAGGGAAGCCAAAGTAGAGAGGTCTGTGGTAGAGGAGGTTTGTCTGCCCTGTGGCAGTACACAGGCAAATTCCTTCCCAGGAATTGTGCTAGGTACAGGTTCTCACACAGGAACTCAGAAACACATTAAACCTCTTTTCCCCTGACCTCTGCCCACTTTTTTTCCAAGAACCCAAAATAAAACCAAGCAAGAGAATTCTAGATCACCTGATCTCAAGTAGCCACGCCCACAGTGATGGACCACAGGTAGCCACGCCCACAGTGAAGGACCACAGGTAGCCACGCCCACAGTGAAGAGCCACCCTTGCTCCACACCTCTTCTTTTCAGAGGGCTTCCTCTGGTTACCACAGCGTCAAAGCAGCAATGACCCTGGAACCAGTCAGATCAAAGGGGAAGAAAGGTGGTTCCAAGCCATTGGAAAGCAGGTGTCCACTCAAACTCTTTCCAGAGCAGGTCTGAAGGGCAGGAGAGCAATTGTCTTGCAGGAAGCCCCATTCTCAGTTCTCCCTGGGGCCAGGGGTGAAGGGGTGGGGACCACAGGACAGAGGTTTACCCCAAAGACCTTCAGAGCACAGCTGGTTCCAGCAGCAGGCGCAGACAGACAGAGGATAAGTCAACAGAACCAGTGAGCTCTGGCCAGATGTCAAAAACACTCTCCCGTTACCTGATTTCCATGTCCCAACAGAGGGAAAGGCCTGCCTCCTGGAGAAGTTTCAGGAGCAAAATCAGAGAGAGAGACGGGAAACGCCACTAAGGACAAACTGCAAGGTAGAAAAGGAAGGACACACCGTGGGGAGGGATTCATGAGAAGAGCCAGTAGGATCCAATGAGAGCCAAGAAAGGGGCTGGCCAAGAGGTTCCCCTGGCATGGCATGCGGGAGGGGCGAAGGGGAGGAAGGAAGGAAGGAAGGAAGGAAGGAAGGAAGGAAGGAAGGAAGGAAGGAAGGAAGGAACAGAAGGATCTTCTCTGCTCCTCAATCCACATTTGCAGCTTCTTAGAGCTGAGACAGTCCGGATTTGGGGAACAGTTGTCCCCAGGCGGGTAGTGGAATCCTGAGCAGAGTGACCAACTAGAGAGAAGGCTCCACCTTCCTTGTTTAAGTCAACAGAACAGAGGAGCTCACCAATTTACTTTTCCCATCTCTTATCACAACAGAGATGCCTGGCCACTCTGGCCAAGGACCAGTCGCCCAATCTGGAAGTTGTTACTAGTCACCAGGTGAACGCAGAGCAGAGCTCCCAGGAAGCTAAGAGGTCAGCTGGTCACCAGGGAAGGGGACTCTGCTAGGGATCGCACTCCTCCCACAGAGCGAGCGGGTGGGAGAAGGCGCCAAGTGAGTGCGACTAATTGGCACCACCAACAAAACAGGAACTATCACAGATGGGGCTGGAGTTTCATTTGTGGTAGATAATTATTTATGCTTAGAGAAAATACAGCAACTTACTGCAAAAATAAAGCTGCGTGCATTGAAGCCACAGATAGGATGGCTATTTCTGTGCTTGGTTTGTCGTTGCAAGGAATCATTTTCTTCAGAGGTGGGAAGATTTGAGGGGAAGGAGGTATTGAAAGAGCAGGAACAGGGCCAACCAACCCCGGGGAAGAGAAGTCTGTGGCCCCCAACTTTCCTTCCATAGAAGTTCTAGACTTCACTCCCGAGAGATAAGTCATACCTTCCAGAGTTCCTTAAACATGCCCGTTCCTCCTGTCAAACAACAGAAAGATGAAAAAAGGCCTTGAAGGGCTCAGAGAAGCAAGGGAGAAGAAAAGATAATACAAAAGTAGCTTAAGGAAGGATTTTGGCTCACAGTTCAAGGGTCTGATCCGTCGTGGTGGGGAAGGTAAGAGGACAGGAGCTTGGGGCAGCTGGTCACATTCCATCAACAGTCAGGAGGTGGAGAGCAATGAACGCTGCCGCTCAGCCGGCTTCCTTTTTCGCATTCAGTCCGGAAACCCTGAACCCATGGTATGAAGGCCGCTGCCCAGAGGCTTCCAAACTCAGTCAGTCACCCTAAGAGATAATCCCTGAGGTATGCCAAGAAGGCTTGCCTCCTAGGTGAGTCATGTTAACAATTAACATTGACTATCACACACGGTAACCCAGGTAGCCAGATGGTAGATTCATAGTGGTGGAGTCCGTATGTGGCAGAACGGCAAAACCCACAAGTGGATCGACCCCTGCTCCCTGAGTTGGAATCCCCTCCTTCTAACTTAAGCCCCATGTCTTACGTTCCAAAGCCTCTTAATACCTGGGTTGGGGCCGGGGGTGGGGCCGGGCGGGGGGGGGGGGGGGGACTTGACTCTCGCTGACCTAGGGAAGCAGTGCACTTCAGCCGTACCCTCATATGTATCCTCACCTGGAACCAAGCTCTGCCCAGTCCTAGATGTTGATTGTCGATCACAGGAAGATAGCCTCAAGCGCTTCCCCAAAGCTGAGGGCTCCCTTCTGACTTTGAGAATCCAGAGAACTGGAAGAGCTGGTAACTAGAGAGACAAAAGGAAGACGGGTCAGAGCCACAGAACATGCTGACAGACAGCCCAGTGTGCACTGTCCTGCTCCACCATTTGGAACAGAATTGACCTCAGGGATGCTAGAAATCCTATCTTCCAAACCTGACTAGAGTCAAATTGGCTAAGCGGTTCTGGATCTCTCTGTTGTGACTAACAGGCTCTCAGAACAGAACCAGCCCCCCATCTTCCTGATTGACAGGCTCTCAGGGCAGGACTTTCCCACCCTCTGCCCTCTAATCCTGCAACAGTCTTCAGATCTCAGTGACCAGATGAAAGCCAAAGATAAAACCCTGAAAATGAAACTCTCCCAGGCCCATTTGATCCCGCCAGCCCAGGGCAATCTTCTTTCCTAACCCTGTACAGGGATTGGCTGGATCTGTCTGTCCCAAGCAAGGATTTTCATTTTTTTCAGAGCACATTTCTTAGACATGGAGTTTAAAAGAGAACTGTCCCACCTCCCTCATGCATGTGCTTGGCCTTCCACCTAGACAGGCCCACATGGTGAGGTCTGGTGAGAACACTCTATGAGATGGAAGATTTCTAGATATGAGAAGAGGATAAAAAAAAAAACTGGTTTAGGAAGATAGCTGTAGCAAGGATGTCACAGCTGCAGCCTGAACGTGGCCCAGCCCCAAGAACCCCCTGACATCCTCTGTCTGGAAGGAGGTTTTTGCCCACCCAGTAGAAGAGCCTTTCCTGAGCTATAAGGACACCAAGTGACACAGAATGGGTGGTAGTCCTAAGCGAAGACAGCGTTTATGCTAAGGGCCTGGAGAATTCCCCGGTGTACACAACAGTATACTTATTTATAATAATAAATAAACCTTTGGGCCAGAGCAAGCAGGAACTGAGCAAGCGGGGTTGACCAGAGTGAGCGGAGTTGACCTGAAGCGAGCAAAGGTCCTAAACTCAATTCCCAAAAACCACATGAAGGATCACAACCATCTGTGTGTACACGTACATAAAATTCAGTGTACTCGTATATATTAAATAAATAAATAAATCTTAAAAAAAAAAGAATATTTATTTTGGGGGTGGAGAGACAGTTCGGTGGTTAGGAACTGCTTTTCCCAAGGACCTGATTTGATTTCCAGCACTCACACAGCAACTCACCAGTATCTGTTGACTCTAGTCTTAAGGGATCCAATGCCCTCTTCTGGCCTCCTCTTCTGGTACTGCATAAATTTGGTGCACAGAAATACATGTAGGCAAAACACTTAAATGTTTAAACTTTATTTTTATGTGCATGGGCATTTTGCCTGCAGGGATGTCTGTGCACCATACATGTACCTGATACCTGCAGAGGCCAGAGTTACCGAACCTAGGTCCTCAGGTAAAGTAGTGCGTGGTCTTAGCAGCTGAAGCATATCTCCAGCCCCATTGAACAAATATTTTATGAAAGTAGTTAAACAAATGGCTAGTAAGCTCATGAACAGGTGCTCAAAACATTAATCATCAGAGGAATGTAAATTACCCCTAAAAGAGATACTGTCTCATACCTGCTAAAATGTGGGTACAAAAGCTTGCAAACCAGAGAATCCAGACCAAACACTGGTGAAGAGGGACAATCAGAACTTTAGCAGCTCTGGTGGGAATGCAGAACCAGTTGGCAAAGCTGGGCAGGAATTTCATTAAAAAGCAAACACACGCGGCTGCTTATGAACCAGACTCTCACTGTTAGGTGTTTATCCATGAGAAAGTAAAATCTAGGGTTGGAGAAATGGCTCAGAGGTTGAGAGCACTCGATGCTCCTCTTTAAAAAGAAAAGAGAAAATGTATATTCACCAAAATCCTCATGTGAGACTATTCATAACCATCTTATTTATAAAAAAAAATCAGAATCTGGGGGCTAGAGGGATGGCTCAGCGGTTAAGAGCACTGACTGCTCTTCCAGAGGTCCTGAGTTCAATTCCCAGCAACCACATGGTGGCTCACAACCATCTGTAATGGGATATGATGCCCTCTTCTGATATGTCTGAAGAGAGCTGCAGTGTATACATGTTCATAAAATAAATAAATAAATCCTTTTTAAAACTTCAGAATCTGAAAACAGTTAAGATGCCCATCAAAAATAAGCTGGATCAACAAATTGATATATTTTCATACAATATAAAACTATTCTGAAATAAAAAGCACAGACTGCCAGATACATGCAGCAGCATAGATAGCCATCTAATATAAAACATTCTATCATATAGTGATAGAAATCTGATTATTACTCACTGGTCATGTCAAACTGGCTTGGGAAGACAATGTGTCCCACATCTAGGGTGGGACACAGCCTGCAGGGTATGTGCACTTATCAAGCTAGGCCAAAGGGAACAACTAAGAGAGTAAGCTTTGCCTCTATACAAATGTTTCTTAGTTCAAAGAACTCTTACAGCTGAGCCTGTCATTTTAAAGGTCACATGTTCCTCCTTCAACGTCTAAGAAGGTGACTTGCTACTGAACTGAAGGCACTAAGTCCAAGTCTGTGCTGGAACCCACGTGGAATGGCAAACTGAAATGCCTTCCTTGCAAACTCCAAGAGAAATAAATTTCATGTTTATTTAATAACTTCAAGTCACATGTTAAAGTGACAGGCTGTTTCCCCACTCACTTCCGTTTTCTTCTGCTCTCCACTGTCCTACTACACTCAAAACATTTTTAAGTAGCTCATGTTACCTGATAGAAATCTTTGGTGGGAAAGGATAGGCTAAGAAATTAATTATGCTCAGAGAGCTGAAGCTAAATAAGCAGGAATTTGGACCTAACATAGGCTGCAGAGCAAGAACTTCCTCCAAACCAAACCAAACCAAACCAAACCAAACCAAACCAAACCAAACCAAACCAAGAACCTTAATTGTTAAGTGGAAGACTTCATGTCAGCCTACAGCATCATAGCACCATGAATACTTTCTTTTTATTTAATTTGAATTTGAATGTGTGTGGATATTTTGCCTGGCATGTGACTGCATACCGTGTTACATGCCCTGGTGCCTTTGAAAAGCCACAAGAGGGCATCAGGTCCCCTGGAAATTGGGAGTTAGAAATGGTTATGAAACTTCCACGTTTATGCTAGGAATCAAGCCTGATTCTCTGCAGAAGCAGCCAGCCAGGGCTCTAAACAGCCAAGCCATCTCCCCAGCCGCATTCTGATACTTTAACCACCGGAAGCTCATGAACTTTCCAAAGTTAGTTTGCTGTTCCCTTATATTTCCACTAGGGGGTATCTAGGTCAGCAAGGATTAACATGCTTAATCTATGTACAATCTCCAGCCAACTAATTAAAAACAAAAAAACAAAAAATAAAAAAAAACACATTCAGAACTACCAATAAAAACATGTAAAATAAACACCAAAATACATTTGCCACTTTCCTGTACTGTCTTGGACAAACGTTAAAAAATAAAATTATCAGTGCTGGAAAGCGAGCAGAGATGTTGCTTCTACAGATACCAAATAATAAAACTCTCGTAAGCAAGAACACCCTTCCCTGGGTCTAATAAGGTGACCATCCACAGACACAGTGTTGAGCAGTATGCAGGTTAGTTTTTGTCAACCTGACACAAGCTAAAGTCATTCAGAAAGTGGGAACCTCATAAGAAAATCCCTCCACTGGGGCTGGAGAGATGGCTCAGCAATTCAAGAGCACTGGCTGTTTTTCCAGAGGACCTAAGTTCTATTCCCAGCACCCACATGGCAGCTCTCAACTATCGGTAATTCCTGTCCTGAGGGGGGCTTGACACCCTCACACAAACATACATGCAGGCAAAACACCAAGAAACATAAAAGATTTTTTTAAAACATTAAAAAGGAAAATGCTTCCATCAGATTGTCCAATCAGCAAGTCTGTGGGGCATTGTTTTGATTAATGGTTGATCCAGAGGGCCATGATAGGCAATGCCACCCTGGGCAGGTGGTGCCAGGTAATATAAGAAAGCAAGCTGAGCATGTTCCAGGGACCAAGCCAGTAAGCAGCGTGCCTGTCTGGTCTGCTTCACAGCCTGCTCCAGGTTCCTGACTTGAGGTCCTGTCCAGGCCTCTCTCCATGATGGACCATGATGGGGATTCGTAAGCAGAAATAAACCCTCCCCACTGCTGCTTTTGGTCAGTATTTGTATCACAGCGAGAGAAAGCAAACTCGGACAGGTGAGCTTTGAAATGGGAATAAACATTCCTCTCCTTGTCCTCTGCAGGTGCCTGACTGGACGCATGCACTTTGCCCTCCTTGCCGCTTGCCTAGATTTTGATCATGTGCTTATCCAAACATCAAGAAAAAAAACGTCCAGTTGTGAGAAAGAGTATTTTTGGAGTATTGTCTGGGGGCACAGAGTCTGTCCACGCCAGTGGCTGTTCTAAATATTTCCCTGGATTCAGCCCTGCATACTTGGTCAGCATTGTTTCATAGAAATATAACTTCTAAATTTTCCCTTGCAGATATTCATCAGCTGTACAAAGAGAAAAGGCATAAACTGCTGGAAGCTGTGTCCTTGGGTCATGGGCACTACTTCCCACAACACCCACTGGCTTTGCATGGAGACTCTGGACCTTCAGAGCGACACCCAGTTTTGCCACATGGATACAGGACTTGTGATAAACTAGGTAGTAGGCCTGGATCTGTTGCTTTCCCCCTTGCTGTGATGAGGAAATCCCTGAGAAAGATAACTTAAGGAAGGAGGGGTTTGCTCTAGCAGCTGGAGTGAGGGGTGGCAGGCCACATGACGTGGCATCCACTATCAGGATGCAGAGAGAGATGAATGTGTATATTCACCTTCCCTTTCCACGAGGTCTAAAACCCTAGGGTGAGTCTTCCTGCCTCGGTTTACCGAGTTTAGAAACTCCTATGTCTCCATGGTGATTCTAGACCCCGTCAAGCTGACAGTATTAACCACCTCAGGGGTTAACTGCTAGAGATCCTGAGAGCACACATTTGATCTGCTTTGTAAATACACGATTTGGTTGCCTGAAATAATTTAGTCAGAGGTCAACCCTGGATACCATTAAAGTTGTTCTCCTTTTTCTTTTCTGCCCATGACTGTTTTGTGGAAAATGGTGGGTTTTTTCACTTGTAATATCTTCAACGATGCTGAAAAAAGAGTCACCTCCAAATGAGAGCAGCTTGCTTAGTGTTCTTACACAAAAAAAAAAAAAAAAAAAAAAAAAAAAAAAAAGGAGAAGGACTTCCAGAGTACTGCCTGGAATCTTCCCAGGAGGGTTCTCCAAACTCTGTGATAGCATGTATTAAATTCCACATGTCTACTTGTTGTGTGTCTGGGTTTTCCATATAAAAAATAACACCTTGAAGCAACAATTTTGCCTCATTAATTTAGAATTGGTAAAATCCCCTGTTATGGTTTGTATATGCTCATTCCAGAGAGTGGCACTATTAGAAGGTGTGACCCTGTTGGAGTAGATGTGGCCTTGTTGGAGTGGGTGTGTCACTGTAGGTGTGGGATTTATAACCCTCACCCTAGCTTCCTGGAAGCCAGTCTTTTCCTAGCAGCCTTCAGATGAAGATGTAGAACTCTCAGCAACTCCTGTACCAAGCCTGCCTGGATGCCACCATGTTCCTGCCTTGATGATGAATGGGCTGAACCTCTGAACCTGTAAGCCAGCTCCAATTAAATGTGTCTATAAGAGTTGCTTGGTTATGGTGTCAGTTCACAGCAGTAAAATCCTAAATAAGACGGCCCCAAATTAGCTTAATTTAAATTGTGTTTCTAATTTCATATCGCAATTTAAATATTGGTTGTTTTATAATGGTTGTATATGTGTGTGTAGGTATGTGAGTAGATGTGTGTGCATGTGAGCAGGTGTGTGTGTGTGTGTGCATATGAAACAGGTATGTGTGTATGTGTGCATGTGAGCGGGTATGTGTATGTGTGTTTGCATGTGAGCAGGTGTGTATACAGGCATGCTTGCCTGTCCATGGCCATGTGGACTCCAGAGACCAACTTTGAATGTCTTTATTACACTCTACCTTTATTATTATTTTTTCATTAATTCTTTCACACAAAGCATTTGTTCTCACTTACCCTGACCATCCCATTAATCCTCCCAGATCT